>NW_007578309.1:378101-408200 GCF_000690725.1 Stegastes partitus
TGCTTTTGGTGGATGAAGAAATTTGCCTCACCTTTATCCTTCCGGGCTGGTACAGGGACACAGAAGGCAGTAATGGTGTGGAAGTGTTGGGGGCCAGGGCCACCCCGGGGCCTCCTCGGCTCCGCCCCTGCCAGCTGCTTCGTATCTCAGCCTCTGAACGGTCACAGCGGAACTCGTCACTGCTGCTGCGAGGGCTCTACGTGTGTTCATCTGAAAAGTTGAGTATAAACCTTATACAGAGCAGTTTTGGGTTAGAATCTTCACTCGTACTAATTCATATAAAGTTACTGAAACAGCTGCGTTCGTCGAGTTTTGTGCAGTTTGCGCTTTTATACTGTTTTTTTTACTAGAAACTGAGAGAAAGCAGCTTCCCCGGCTGGAAATTCAAAGCAACGTAAACATTTCAACTTCAAAGGACACTAGCGTTTTAAAATGTTGTTCACTCACATCTATGTTATGAGCGTTTTTTTCCACGAACAGGAAAAATAACTTCCTACATTGTACATGTGGACTTTAGTGTCGCAGTTTTCCCACTTCCAGTTGTCTATCAGCTGGGCGGGGCTCCGTCTAATCTTTGGAGAAAGACGCTAAACCGTGAACTAACAGCCACCCTAATAGCTTATTTATATTTCACTGAGTGTGTAAACAAGTGTGTGAAACTGTGCTTAGTTACTTCCAAGTGTAGGGTGAAGGTTACGGGAAACACTATTGGAAATGACCCGGTATAAGTGCTGGGTGAGCTGACAGCAGCAGCAGCAGCAGCAAGAGAAGGAGTTGCTCTCACGTGAATGCATCTGGAAAAACATTTCTAAGTTTAATTCTTCATAAGGCAATTTTTTTGTATAAAAAATACAAAAACATTTGGGGTTTAACAGCTGACATTTTAGCTAACAAACAACAAAAACAACTACTTGGTTCATGTGATGAACTGGTGGCCTACTGACTGAATGACCATGATGACAGACCATAGATCTGCAGCTACTGACCCACTTCATCAAGTCAGTGTTGTTTCCACGATACATCCAGTGTGTCAGAACAGTGCAGTCATAGAGAAACTAAACAGAAAATGCTTAAAACACAAAACTATACTGACATAACCATGAGCGATTCTTGTTGTAATTATATCTCTTCAAAGAGGTCGCCTTCGTCCCTGTTTTCTAAAGTCACACAACTTTTAGTTCCAGTTTCTAATGATCGGTGTCGTCCTAATGCTGGGATAATACTCCCTAACAGACAAACACCTGTAGACACGCAGTTGTTTTAATTTATGCTACTTTCTAGCACGCATGGAGGATGTGTTCCACACCTGCACACTGAATTGACTTCCACATAATCTGTGCATGTGCACCACTGCCTTTGTAGCATGCAGGCTGAATTTTGGCTGCACATGAACATCTTTTTGGGAACAATTTCTCATTGTGGTTCTCCGTCTCAGTTTCCCACCAAATGTCTTCTGTATCAGGGTTAACAAAGCCAAGAGTTTCTTCTTCTTCTTCCATGTTGTTGTGGTGAAACACAGTGGTACAGAAACAATTCAAACTTCCTCACGGTTGCAGGTTTTTTATAAATGGTGGTTGTAAAGTCCTGGGAAACGGGTTATTGGTTATCTACATACAACAGTCACCTTCAACTTCTCATTTATTGCTTAAGTATTTTTCTCCAAACCCCCCAAAATTGCTTAAATTTAGACTGTTTATCATGAAACAGTCTCCCTGGTTCGGGTGGAAATGTAGGTAGTTCCTCAAAAGGTTCTCAGCTCCCAGAGAAAGTTCCTGCAAAAAAAGTGACAGAGGAAATAATCCCAGCCAGATAACAATTGATCTGTGTTGGCTTTATTCCTGCTTTTCTGCACCAGCCAGCTGTGGCAACGTGTTAGCAACATGTTTGACGATTTAGCTGCAACGTGTTCTAATTGTGTACCAACCTGTTGTGTTTCTGCAGCAGCATGAGTCTACGAGAGATCACTGAGAATGTGAAGCTGGCCCGCGAATACGCCCTGCTAGGAAACTACAGCTCGGCCTGCGTTCTCTATCGTGGGGTGCTTGAACAAATCCAAAAATATGTGTCTGCTGTGCGAGACAGCGGTTCGCAGCAGAGATGGCAGCAGGTAAATCTGGCATCCATAAAATAACAGATCATATTCAGGATGGAATCCTGCCTGTTCTAAAATGTGATATGTGTATTTGTTTTTGTTTTTTTCCTCAGGTGTGGCAAGAAATTAGTGAAGAGAATCAACAGGTTCAGGACATAATGTCAACTCTAGAAAACTTTCAGCTGGACACGTCGTCTGTTAAACCCAGTAACTATGATGATTTTGAAAAAAGACCAGTGCATGTGGAGCAGAGGTATTGCATTTGGTTATTAAAATACAACATTAATTTTCATCTACTCATTCATTGCTTAAATAATTTTCTTCATTCACTTATTTTTTCTTCCAATTCTGATGTTTTCTGAACACCAAAGTTCTAGGTCTCTTTTCACTTGTGCAGTCCACAGGTTTGTGGCTGGTGTTGTGTGAGCTATTTGTCTAAATACAATAGCCCTGATGTAGTCATATGATTGAGATTAGTAAACTTGAGTCCCTGATGTGAGCCTGTTTTGTTCCTACTCTGTCTGGCTGAAAGGTCGTCTGTAAACCTCATACAGCCTCTTTGTTGTTTTTCCCTTTTTGTCTCCATTTACTACTCTGGCTGTATTCATACACTTGTTGAGCTTTCCACATACAATATAATGTGTCAGGAAATACACACAAATATGTCTATACTCTAATAAGTCATTCATCTGGTGAGTTTTGTACTGACAGCCCCATGATAAATATGGTAAAGTTGGATTTTTGAAAATATTGGCCTTGTTTTTTTGTTTTTTTTCTTCCCCCAAACATAATTGCATCAACTTGTCAGTGCTTAATTAAAACTAAACAGTTGTCATGTGTAAAATAATGGTTTCAGCTGTGAAAATGCATGACTCGGAGGGCTCGTGCTTGTTGTTAATAGCACCATCTTGCTGTCCTCCTTTCACAGACATTCTCCTTGTCCTGTCAGGCGTTCTTCTAACCTCTATAAAGAGAGCAAACCTGCCAACAACCACCTGAGCGGGGCCGGGAGGGCCCAGCAGAGGCACGCGCCTCGAGGGGCCAACGGAGACAGAAGCAAACCTTCCAAAGGCAAAGAAAAGAAGGAACCAAAAGAGACAAAGGAGGCTGCTGGCAAAGCAAAGGACGATAAGGTGAAAGACATACTGGTGGTTTGAACTTGAAACAATACACTACCTTTTTCTTTATTATAATTACATAATATTTATTCAGAGGCAACTGTTTGCATTGCTCATCAGACAGTATCCATATGCTGCATTTACTTACTGCTCAGCCTGTCATTCCAGTTTTTCTGTCCGGGGGAAACCAGACCACATGGGTTACCCTCAGCAAACTGGGAAGAGTAATGTTTTTTTGTTTGTTTTTTTTGTTTTTTTTTTAAAATCTGCTTTTCAGAACAAAAAATCAGATGTCCAGGAAAAAGAAATGAAAAAGTTTGACGGGACAGGATATGATAAAGACCTCGTGGAAGCTCTGGAGAGAGATATTATATCTCAGAATCCAAATGTGAAATGGTAGGTGAGCTCTTTGGGAAATGTGTTTGTTTGATAACTTTGCAGTTTAGTCCTTCTTGTTTTGTAGTCAGCGGAGCTAAATCTGCACCCTTAGTAGTGAAACTATTATCTTCTCTAAGAGTAAGATAAAAAAGATAGAAAACAAGCAGATGGTAAATTGTTCCTTTGTAGCTTTTTTCGGAAGAAGTCGTTAAAGCAGACATTTTGTCTTGTCGCAGTAAGGAAAGGAAAGCACAGGCTGAATCCCACTTAGGGCAGGTCCTGCTGTTGTGCATGTGGGTTCATTATCACAGCTTACTAGGACACTTGAAAGAACTGAGAAATTGTTAATTTCACCTGTTCGTTCACTGCTGTGACACATGAAAATGTCTACTGCAAATCAGGTGTATTCTGAATGTGGGTGTTCTGGGTGTTTATTGTGTCAATACTTTCACTCTGTGGACTCCTTTTTCACAATATACAGTGTAGCACCTCTATGGAAACAGCACAACTGTGACTAGAAGTAGAGAGAACTAAAATAAATGATTTTGTGCTGCATAACAAAATTAAAATGTCATTAATCATTATAAAGAAAAAGCAAAAGTATCCATAGGTGTTACCAATACTGGGGAAAAAAATGTGACTCTACATACTGCACTTGCATTTTTTATTTGTTTGCATCCTCCTTTTTGCTCTGTCAACACAACCTGTAGTTTGATTTGATTTTACATTCAGACAACTAGAAAAACATTAAATTATGCTATAAACATAGACTGTGTGTAAAAGATGGATGTAGCCACAGCAACGTCACTCATCAGTTTGTGGAATAAACATTTGAAGCCTCGAGTTTTCACCTGGCCGTCCCACCTGGCCCTGAGAAAGAATGGCAGTTTAAGTCACTTCTGAATTGGTTTCACTCCTCTGACCTGAAGGCGATGGCCATCTTTTTTTATATTCAGTATGTTTTTAGAAATGGAGACATCAAGGTGCAGACTTTTTAGCAAGACTTGTACATTCTTTTGGGTTTATCAGACTTTCTTTCTGAGAACTGTTCAATGCAACCTCCATCTCCCCTGTTTCTCTAGGGATGATATTGCAGACCTAGAAGATGCAAAAAAACTCCTGAAAGAAGCAGTCGTGTTGCCAATGTGGATGCCAGCATTTTTCAAAGGCATACGAAGACCGTGGAAGGTACTGGTTTATGGAGAAGTTTGTATTATTTCTTCTTTTGCAAGCATTGCTATTACATGGAAATCATTTTCCACTTTAGGGAGTGCTTATGGTGGGACCTCCAGGAACAGGGAAAACGCTTTTGGCCAAAGCCGTTGCTACGGAATGCAGAACCACGTTCTTCAACGTGTCCTCATCTACGCTCACCTCCAAGTACAGAGGAGAGTCTGAAAAATTAGTTCGCGTTCTCTTTGAAATGGTAAGCTCAGCCACTTTGGATCGTCAGTTGTTGTTTTTTTTTTAGGTTTCTTATATGTTCTTGGCCTCATGGCTGTTGTTGTTGTAAACAAGGTTCCTGTGCAACAACATCAATAAGAGATACTATTTTACATTATGTTGTATTCTCTGCCATTGGTAGGTCTGTAAGTCAGTTGTAGAGCCCTCTAGTGGTCAAAATCTAAGTAATGCACATTTAATGTCACAATTGATATACTGCTAATTTTAAAATTCAGTCTTGCCTCTGGTCTCGAATTCAGTTAAACTTTAGATCAAGTGAAGTAGTTATTGAAATCTATCTCACTTCTCTGGCAGATTTGTTTGTACACAATCCCATAGTTAAGTTTTTGTTCATACAGTATTTCCTGAACTCTGTCATTGCACGTGTCTTTGTACAGGCACGTTTTTATGCTCCAACGACAATCTTCATTGATGAAATTGACTCCATGTGCAGCCGAAGAGGGACATCAGAGGAGCATGAGGCCAGCAGGAGAGTCAAGGCCGAGCTACTGGTGCAGATGGATGGTAAAACACCTACTATGCGTTCAGTTTAATTTACTAAGTGCAATTCCATCCTGTGCAATACATAATGTTTACCCTTTGAAGCACTTTTTGCTGACCGATTTAAACAAGTTTAATCAGATTTTTCTGCAATATTGCCAGTTTTCCAACATTCTACTTATACTCTACAGCTCTAAAAGCAGAAATATTTCTAACAAAGCAAATGTTTTCTGAGGCCTTTTCCGTTTTTGTGGATTTTGTGCAGGTGTTGGTGGAGCGTCGGAGAACGACGACCCGTCAAAGATGGTGATGGTGCTGGCCGCCACCAACTTCCCATGGGACATTGACGAGGCTCTGAGGAGGCGGCTGGAGAAGAGGATCTACATACCACTGCCTTCAAGTACGATCATCTCTTCGCTGCTCATTATGAGCAGAGAAGTGTGTATAATTGAAAATGCAATTTACTGCAGCTTCTAAGTGGGTCTGTAAAATTGTTAAACATCAAGAAAGTTGAAGATAACTGTTCTGGCACATCGGCTTTATTACGTCTCTGTTAATTGCCCCCTGTGCTGACTAGATAACAGTCATAGCAGATTAACCTACCAGGGAGGTCCTGGGGTATATCTGTTGGGCCCCCACATTCCTCACATTCTGTACCCTGTCACCTTCAAGTACAGTGCACACAGCAGACTATACATACTATATTTGAATTAGTTTTTTGCTCCAGGACAGCTCTGCAGGAATGCTGCCTAATCCAGTGTCTGTAACTGGGAGTGTCCTGGTCAAGAGTCCCAGACTCCCAATCCCACACCATTTTTCTAGATAATACACACCTCAAGAAGATTAAAGTTATTATTGTAGGGACCCCAGAGCAGTTGTCTGTGTTTCCTGGTTGTTAGTCTTGAGTAGGGACCTTTATATGTCCACTGGTTGGCTACATGCTGTGGCTACTGCAAGTGGTAGCATTTTCCTACTTACTGTTGCCTCTGTGTTTCCAGCTAAGGGGCGAGTGGAGCTGCTCAGGATCAATCTGAAGGAGCTGGAGCTGGCTAACGACGTGGACTTGGACAAGATCGCAGAGCAGATGGAGGGCTACTCAGGAGCTGATATAACTAACGTGTGCAGGTGAGGTTTTCTTTCAAAAAAATGCTCACTATCTCCAAAGTAGCTTCTTTGGCAAAAAGTACAGAGACAAAACAGCAAATTTAGGCACTAAGTACATGCCATAGCTACGGTGGATAGAAACCATACAACCATACGCTTTATGTCCATTCCCCTCCTGTTCCCTGCCATTGACTGTAATTTAATTTTATTCTGTCATGTTCATGTTCAGTAGGTTTGGTGTTCACATATTTTTTGTGTGTATGGTGTTTAATCTCATTACATAAAGGCTTTATGTAGAAAGCTGATGTAATTTAAAGCTCGTGTTTTAATTTAAAATCAATATTTCTGCAAAAATTCAGAAATTCATGTCATTGACAGATTCCATTGAAATCTTGGCTCCTTTAAATGAAATGAAATGAAAAATACTTTATTTATCCCAGAAGGGAAATTCAATTAAGGCTCTTAATTAAACTGTTGTGTGGTGCAGGGACGCCTCTCTAATGGCCATGAGGCGAAGAATCGAGGGCCTCACGCCAGAGGAGATCCGCAACATTTCCCGGGACGAGATGCACATGCCCACCACCATGGAGGACTTTGAGACAGCTCTGAGGAAAGTGTCCAAATCGGTTTCAGCATCTGACCTGGAAAAGTACGAAAAGTGGATCGAAGAGTTCGGGTCCTGCTGAAAAAAGTCAGACTCCGACTCATCTGTGTTTGACCGCGTGACTAGTGGGAGGCTGTGTAATCCAGGTAACAGAGGGTTCTAACGTGACCATGTGTGTCAGGCTGAGACTTTAAATTCCTCTGAATCAGTCAGTTGATTTGGATGAAGGTAGGTCATTACAGTGGGTAAATAAGTGCACTTAAAATCAGCACCTCTCCCTTTTTGTACATTATGTTAATGTTATGCAAACGTTTTAATCTGAAAAGGTCTAAAGAGTCAACTTCAAGAAGTTATGGGTGATGGCTGTCATTTCATTTGCAAAATATTTTATTGATCATGAAGTCATCAAATGTGAGCAAAGCTCACAAAACTGAGGCTACAAATCTCCAGAGAGTTCATTCCAGACATGTTTTCTTCAACTTTACACAAGTGTCATAATATGTTTGTACTGTTCTATTTACTTGCAAGCAAATCCAATGCTATTCCTGTTGGCTTATTTCTTGTTTTTATTGCACTTGATCATATTTAGAACCACATGGTTCTGTGACATTTTTGTAGATGTAAATTATTGTGAACAAAACACTAACTAGATATTTCTATAAATAAAAGTTTATAAACATTAACATAGTGTTGCATGTAAGTTCATCTATTTGTCTGCTGGGAAGTGTAAAAACATTACAGTCGCAGTTGAAGGATTTACTTTAAGACAGAAAACTGAAAATAACCAAAGAGGGTGAGCAGACAGATTTCTAACTTGAGTATGGTCGTTGTTAAGATCGATTATTAGCTACAGGAGCTAATAGGTGGTTTTCTGTGGTGTGGAGCTGTGCTTCCAATGCTATGAAAAGACTACGTTTATTACAAGTTCCATTATCACTGAAGGACAAAGAGGAAAAACTGTAACATGCTGAGAAGGAAAAAGCGAGGGAGTGACTGCTGATAAATTTTAATAATTCAATTCAGTTAATTGTATTTATGTAGCGCCAACTCAAAACGCACGTCATCTCAAAGCACTTTCATAACAAGTTGAAGACCTTACGAATTTTAAACGAACAACAGAACCCAACAATCCAAAGTTGCTTTTAGTGGGATGGATTGCTCTGGTTGCTAAACAGTTGGGATCTGTTCCTTCATTACCTTAAGCATGCCTTTGGTTTTTCTTTTTAGTGCTTACCAGCTGATGTACACAACACCACCAATATATGATGTGTGATAAGATAATACTTTAACTTTAATTAATTACAGCTCCCCTGTTCATGTGTGTCTCAACAAGACCTTTTCCAAAATGAAACAGAGTGTGAGTCTTCAGACCTTTGTGTAATGTTAGATTTGACACTATTTAGGACACCTTATAGGGAAACACTGTGATGGTCGTAAGGAAAGCATTTAATCAGCATGATTTTAGACTCAAATACACAGTCCAGCTGTAATTCATACAATTTATGCACACAGATGTCAAAAAGATAACACATGGATCGAACACCGTTAAAACAAAGAGCAAATTAAAACATATTTCTGTCGTTTATTACCTCATGCCTGATACATTGTTTGCCTTACAGGCTAATTTGGTGTTATCTACAGCACTCTGTTGTATAGAGTTGATCAATTAGGAATCTGAGGCAGATATCAATGCTGCTTTGAGTCATCATGCAGTTTCATAGTTTTCATGTATAAGTTGCTGATTGAGCAGCAAACTGCATTCACTAGCTAGACAACACATGCACCTTTTGCTAACGCAGTACATCATGCATTCTGCAGTTTTAACTGAGCCCCGGGGAGATAAAATCATGTCTTCAGCTGCTCTGAGGTGCACAAGCTGATGCTTTTAGGGTGTCTTCGAAAAAGCATGACAAGTAATGAAATAAACACACACACACACACAGAAAATAAACACGATAATGAACTTAGGATGACTCAAACCCATGTTTTTGACTGATGACCAGTCCACCTGTCTGGTCCCTCAGAACCAGCCCAGCAAACCATCTGGAGCGATACTGAGGAGGTTTATTGTCTGAGCCTACAAATCCTGCTGAGATTAACCACATCCATGCAGGTTTCACTCACAGGTTCAACTCTTAAGTGCAGATTCTTTCTTCTAACAATAGGTATTGTACTTTCTTTTAAATCAGTCCAGTCAGAGCAGTAGTTTGCCTTTTATGTTTAGAGTGCATAGACATTCTGAAAGACATCACTTACATTCTCCGATATTAGTAACAGGAAGCTGCACACAAAACCGATTAAGAAAAATACAATATGCTTCCCCATTTAGTGATAGAATCCCCAAAATAGTCACAGAGGCACCGTGAAGAAAGACAATCAACATATTAACCTCTAAAGTGTGCAGTCGGCCTCACAGGGAGGTGCTTTTTAGCAAACTTCAGATCCACTGTTTCTAAACTGCAACATGCCGACACGGTGATCTGCATAGCTTTGTCTTCTTTTTGATTAAATATTATTTAATCAGATCAACCGGCAACAGCAGATTCAGTTATACTGGTTCTTTAGCAATTATCTTGTCTTCACTTAAAGGACGACAATATGCCTGCCTCATGTTAAATAAATACATCGAATAAGTGCATTTTCTTCTTCTTCTTTTTTTTTTTTTAACGGCTGTGGGGTACAATTTTGTGGGGGGGAAAGGTATAGTGCGAAAAGAAAGTGTGGCCTGTACAGAAATGCTACAGACACAAAGTGTTTTCTGGGTAAGTAAACTCTTAACTCCTTGGATGCAGCTCCTGAAATGCTCAGTTTGTTCATATTCATTGTTTGGAACTCACTGTGTTTCAGCTTTTTTCCTCAAGCTTGTGTCTGTTCTTACCTGTGCTGCTACATTTTGGTGAAAAAAAAAGAAGAATAACCTTGAGAAAACAATCTCACCAGATGGTCTATTCAGTAGCAGCTCTGAAGCTTCTCGTCTTCAATTGTCAGGTTTAACCATAGTTGTTTTTTTTGAGGATTGGCTTAAAGGAATAGTTTGACATTTTAGGAAACATGCTGGTTGTCTGGCAGCCTTGTGGTAAGACAAACTTCTGGGATGTCAGTACACCCAACAAAAAAAATACCCAATACAATCCACAAGTTGACCTATTCTTAATGGGGTTTTTTTGAATGGCATAAACAGGAGATAACGTATTGTAGATGTTTCATTCGGTTTCCAGTCTGTTTGGTAAGCTACGCTAAAATGACTTCTGGAGCTTCACGAGAGTGGTGTCAGTTTTTTTGACGAATCTGTAATTCACAAAATACCAAACTGTTCCCTCTAAAAGCTTAAAATCTTTGGCGCAAAACACATGATTTTATGAAGAACATCTAATAAACAGACGTTGAGGGTTGTTTGTTTTGTTAACTGCTGACAAGGATCAGCTTTAAAAAAACAAAACACGACTACATAGATCTATATATCGATGTGACATTTGATGTTTCACTTACAATTCAAAGAACAATGACAAATTGGGAAGGAATAATGCCACAGCATGTTTTCGAAGTGGGTAAAACAAAAGTACTCCAAGGTCTTTGTATTAAATAGTAATGCATCACCTTACTAGCTTTGAAAAGCAAGTAACAAAGTGGAGTCATTAGTGCCTCGATAAAGTGACTTTTCATAAACGATCGCACCAATCACTGCAGCAAAGACATTTCCAGACGATGAGATGAGTGCACAGATGCAAGTAACACACGTCAGCTGTCCAACATACCAACCTGAAAGACTGGAATTTGATCTAAAGGCATAATACGGGCTCTTTAAACTAGCTCCTGTTTCACGGCTAAAATGTTTAAAGAGTAAACCGAAGTGAAAAGCAACAGTGGTTCACAGATCTGAATACAGGCTTGGAGCGAAGCAGTAGGTTAAAGAACAAATAGGAACAAACTGGAAGGAGCAGACCAAGTCAATCCTCATTCAAGGCTTCTTCCCTTCTTCCTCTGCTTCTATTTCTATGTTCTCCAGCAGGTTGTGCTTCTCGTCCTCTGGCATTAGAGTGACGGGGTTTAGGTGAAAAATGTGCCTGTGAAACCGAAAAAGAACAATTAAGCATTGTGGGGACAAGCAGAGATATTCCAGCTGATTATTTGTTCAGAAACCCCACACAACAAACTCACTTATGTTCGCAAATTGGGAAGAACATGTCCAAGATCTTGACGATGACGGCCGATCCGGCGACACCTATCACCACCACCCACATCACCAGGAAGAAGAGAGGCAGCGACTCGGAGCAGAAGCGCCGCAGACGAACTCTTGCTTGCTCTACCCATTCACACATGGCCTGAGGACACGATGCACATGGAGACATGAGCATTTCCTGCTGCACCTCTAGAAAAGGTTTCCCAGCAACGTAGGAAGATGTGTGCACACGTGAAGAGTTAGAAAACAAACCGGAATGGTGGAGATGATGCACCTTCAACTGCAAACAGTAGGATTTAAGATTTGATATCTCCCACAGACGACACAACGTTGTGTAGTCTGTGCTAGCGTTATTACTTCTACTTCTCAAAAGCGATGCTTGGATTTGTTGTGTTTCCATGTATAATTTTGAAGAGTCTCAACCTTCACCTCTAAACTAAATGAGTTGGGTAAATTGTTAGACTATATGATATTCTAGGAGCTTGACTGTAGTATTTCATTAAAACAAGTCCATTTCTATTTTAGGGGTTTCTATTAGTTTCTTCTATAATTTCTATTGCAGTCTCAACCATAATTTTTAAACTTAAGTACATTTGTAATGCCAATTTTATTTCTCTGCTGGATGGAACTTAAGCTGTTGTTTTAAATGTGAGATATAAATGACAATGACATGATTTGACTATTAAGGTTTAATTGCAGAAACTGTGTCATTGTCTTCCTCCTACATATTGACTACCACTTTTTTCTACTTAAATGACACATCTCTGAGGCAGTGTTTACTACATGCCATCAACTGGTTGTCTAGTAACAGCTGACTTTTGCTTACAGAGTAAGACGATACAAATTCCTTGGGCGGAGTTTCCATCTGATCCGACTCGGTGGGGTCAAATTCATCATCATATCGGACATCATAAAGCAGGTCGGGGTCCATACGTAGGGGAGTCTCTGGGAGCTTTCCCGGCGCTGCAGTCTCCTCCTGGGTCGTCTCCGTGTGCTTCAGGGGATACTGACTGGTGGTCTGAGACATCAACTGCTCTTCATCTGATGTGAGATAAGAAAAGAATACACACTAAAGGTGACTGCTAAAGAGTACCTGCATAATAACCTTTAGGATATTGAAAGCATTAAAAAAAACCTTTTCTAGAATTTGGTGGATCGGTGACAACCACATCGTTTTCTCTGGGAACCCTGAAGATCTCACTGTGTCCGATGGGGTAGATGTTGGTAAACTGAGCCAGCTTCTGGAAGTCTGGGCTCATCAGGATTTTCACCTCACACATGTCAGGCTGCTGGACCTAAAAGAGAACACAGAGAGATGCAAATTCATTCAAAAATTCATGCAAAGATCCTGAATAACTTAGTAAAACTACACATGACGTGTTACACATTTCGATGGCATAAGAACACGGATACTCGAGCTGCCTTGTAGGACATTTTCTTAGAGTGCTTTAAAACTTTAAAAACTTTTGGCAAGTGTATTGGGAACTTCCATGAATCGTACAGGGGAACCCCTTTTAATTATTGTTATTATTATTATTATTATTTTTTTTTTACTGAAAGGTAGAGACTGCAATTCTGGAGCTCAACTACAACTCTAGTCAAACACTGTAAAAGTACTGTACACTACACAATGACAAGCTGTAATATTGACATTATTCAGCCAGAAAAGGAAGTAGAACAATTTTACAGTAACTGCCACCCTGAAATTTGACTAGATTGCTTCCTTCCAAAATTGTCTGTCTGTCTGAACCTGTGTGTTTAAAACTGGAGAATTAAGGTGGAACTGCTCAGTCAGGGCATTTCCTGCTTATTTCACAAATGATGCATCTTCAGGATTATAAAAACACCATAATCACATGATAACACGATAAGAAAACTTATTTTTGTTGCCAGATAGGCCCTTTCAATTGTACTCGTACTTATTGGATGCATTTATCTTTCTATTGAAGAGTTTCATTGTAACTGAGTGGGACTGTAAGTTTCGACACATCCTCCATAAGGAATGGTTCTCTTGGTACATTCTTTATGTCTAAATTTCAACAACATTTTGCTTGAAAGAGAACAGACGAGTTCAGTTTCTACGATATAAATACAGTTTCTGATAACAATCACATCTTTGGAATACAGTAAGTGATGTTTTCAGCCAGTAAAATTTGACACACAGACTCTATGTGAGAGCTGCAAGTTTAGAAAAAAAAGGGTGTTTACCTCTTTGCCCTCCATTTCTATCACTTCACTGAACACTTGAAGAGCCACCACCTCCTCTGAGTCGCTGTACAGCCTGTTCTGGCTCACCATCACCCGGGTGACGGTCGACACCAAGTCCCCTGATTCAAACTCGGTGCTTCCATTGATGCTCTCCACTGGAAAAAAAATGCAATTTAGTGTTTTTATGAGCATATTGCATTTCACCAACAGTTTGCATTTAGATAAGACCTCATGCCTTGTGCCATTAGTCAGTCCATTAACCTCATCAACACAAATTATGGCTAGGAATTAAAAATGTAAGTCATTTATCAACAGGAAGGGGCTGTAGTCCAGAGAGTGCTAGAGAGAACATTTACAAATGAAGGAAAAGAGGAACAAAACATGCTAAAGTGAAAAAAAACATACACTGCAGAGTTGAGGGAACACACTAATTTACTTTTGTCATTAGTCTACTGTGTGTTCTTATGAAACAGTTCAGGACTACACAGTGTATCGTTTCAGCATTGACGCAATGTTCTCTTTACAAAACGCACGATGTAAAACAAGGCGAGTAATCTTCAGACAACTTTTTTTGCTGACTGAAACTCGTGATTTTCATGACTGATTATCAACAGAAGTCTCTTTGGTTGAACCATATTCGCTCTGATTTAAGGGTTGTTGGATGCACAGTGTGTTTTTTGTTGTTGCTGCATTTACAAGAAACAGAGTTTGTTGGCATGCAGGCTGCACATGAGCACAGCAACATGAGTGAAGCAACACTGAAAAGGAAGATATGGTTGCAAAAAAAAAAAAAACACAATGTCAGTTCAGTGGAAGTATTTTGGCTACAGAAATCATGATGTTGACCAAAAATAGGTAGTCGGTCAGCAGTGACTTGCCACTGTTGTCACTACACGGGGCAACACAACTCATTTGTTTAACCATTTAAATCAGCACCACAAAGCTCTACGGGATGAGTGCAAAGCCTGATCTGAATGCCACCCAAAGCAAAAAACATTTAGTCTGGATACCTTATCCCAGGTTTTTATTTTTATTTTCAATATTTTTTTTTTGATGCAAATGCATTCCCCTGCAAAATCACCCCAACCACAGTTCTGTCCAAATAATTCTGATGACATCTGGTGACAATTCCTGCATTTTTCATATGAACAAACAATCAAATTTGACAGCTCTCATTATATAACAGCATGATATAGAGAAAGAAAAGAAATTCTACTGAACAGCAGTACTAACTTGTTAATTTTACAGATGTTGTTTGGTGTTTTAAGGTGCATCACTCTGAGCCTAATGGTTTCCCCGGCATTCAGTCTATATGCTAAACTGGGCTAATCACATCCTGACTCCAACTTTGCACTTAGCACACATGAGATTGATACTGATCTTCTTATTCCGCTCCACTTAACTGCTACTTGTGTTGCAGGGTGACTTGACAGGATGTTAACAGGCGCTACGGACACAGATGACCAACATGTCGCCCCAGAAACATATGAGTTGTGAAGGAGGGGCATTCATTCATTCATTCATTCATTCATTCATTCATTCATTCATTAAACCTTTAGTTAATTTAAATTTCACCCTTAGATATGGAGGCCTTGTTTACAAAGCAGTAGAGTAGGAAAACACATAAAAACCGTGGACAACAATAAAGATATTAAAAGGCAAAGTTAGTAATAAATAAATAATTAATTAATTAATAAATGAATAAAAACTCACAGAGAAGTGCTTGACAGTTGAACCTGGTGACCCCTGACAGCTCGACTGGGATGTCATTGACGAACACCTGCTCATCGCCCACCGATATATTTAAATTTATCTGAAATAAAAATAAAAAAAAAACATCAAAGTCAAGCTGTTTCTTGTATTTCTAAAAAAAATAAAATAAAAGACCTGCTTTTAGCTAAGTGAGCTGGTTGTTCGTCGCATACCTGTAAATTGTTAGAATCCTGGAGTTGTGTATCCGCCAGTGTCCCTGTTGTGACGTTAATCAGGATGTTTTCCTGTGAGGATCAATGAGTAAAAGTTCATAACAAGAAAACAAAAAGAGGCGTGAGGTTTAACACCATGATGTCTGCCTGCCAGTGTGTTCTTATTGCTGAGCGATCGGGAAGCTACAGCTACGCTAACATCACCATCATCAAGTCAGCGCAGTATTTACCGTCGGTTTTATCGCTTACCGTGTTCAGTTGCCTGGTCGACGACTCTGTGCGTGTTACAGACGCAAAAATAAGAAATATAACACAAACTGTAGGCCATGTCGTTTCCATTTTGACTTCACCTACCAGCAGCAGAGGAGCTTCAACAAAAACATTGAAGACATGAGAACTGCGCAGGCGCGGGGAGTTAAGGCAGACGCCGTCCTCTCGCGACAACAGGAACGTCAGCATGGCGGTGCTCCTTGAAACGACGCTGGGCGATATTGTAATCGATTTGTTTACAGACGAAAGGCCTAAAAGTAAGAAAATGAAGCATTTTGCACATAGCAGCAGCTAATCTTACGAACTGGTTGATAGCTGAGTTAGCCATTAGCGAGCTGAGTTACAGAAACAGTGGGTGCTAGCTAATGCGGTTAGCATGTTTGCCTTCTATTCATTTATTTAACATTAGCCTGATATGAAAACAGCACAAATAAAGCTAGAATAAACTAACACACACATACACACACGCGCGCGTCTTAATGCTAATATTAAAGATTTAGTCAATTGTAATGACTGTTTGTTTAATTTAACCTCCTTCTTCTTTTTTTTTTACAGCTTGCCTAAACTTTCTGAAATTATGCAAGATAAAATACTACAACTACTGCCTCATCCACAATGTGCAGGTAAAACTAAGCTGTTCCTAACAGACATGTGTAACACAGGTGTGAATACATGTCATGCTTGTTAACTAGGGCTGCAAATAACAATTATTTTCATTGTCGACATTTCCTATATTTGAAATGTTGTTTAGTCGAGAAAGTGTCCGAAAATGGTGCTAAATGTTGATCAGTGTTGCCTGAAGCTCAACATGACAAATGACTTGATTTGTCCACAACCTAAAGATATTCAGTTTACTATCATAGACCAGTGGGGAAAGCAGACACAATATTTACATTTAAGAAGCTAGAATCAGAGAATTCTGACTATTTTCTTGTCAAAATACTATAAATAATGGTATAATTAGTAATCAATCAGTAATTGCAGCTGTAGTTCAAAATTTGATGCAAATTACATTTGTTTCTCCTGATGAGGGTGCTATAATCAAAGATGAAAAGTGTCCACACAGGTGGATAGATAAACTTTATTTGTCACATACACATTTATACACTGTACAATGCACAGTGAAATGTGTTTTGTACTAGAATCCAGTTTCAATTCAAAAAAATGTTTAAGAAATATATATACCTTAGCAGGAGAAGATGGCTGGATGGATATATACATAAATAAGTCAAATAAAGGTATAGTTAAGATGAGGGGTTGACCGATGTCTTTTTCAGTACTAATGCAGATTAATCAAAGAGACCAATTGCTTATATTAAGTGTGAACGATATGACAAACAAACAAACAAACAAATAAATAAATAACTGTGTTGACTGGTTGGTCGATATGCTCTCATCTGACCTTCTCATTGGCCGGACAGTTGCAGGCGTTACTTCCATAAGGACAAAAGCACGACACCAACAGCCTTCCAGGAATAATCCATGAATAATGGACACCATGTTACAGAAGTTGCCAGTTTGGCTGCATTTTGTTCAAACAAATGGTCAAAGAGTTTAGTTTAAACTTTGCAAACAGCAGTTTGCTGATTTGGAAGGGATACACATGTGCAGTAAAAATTAAGTTTTGTGGCAAAGAGTGACACAAACACCATCACATAATTGTGTGGGATGCTTTATTTATGTTTTCCATTGGCTAAATTAAAAGGGAACCTTTCAAGATTTCTACTTCATTGATACTATAGTGTATTGATTAGGTATTGCTTGTGATGTGAAAACACTAAGGTTGTGCCGAGGGCAGGACATTGCTTTGGACCAAAGACTGACACCAGCTGCATCAGAGCCAAAGCAGCACATTTAAAAAAGTATTTATTTGATCAGAAAGTGGTTAAAAGAGTATACAGATACAAATAATCATATTGTTTGTTTATTCACTCCTCTTATATTCATATTGTAGCCAATTTCCTGATCTAAATTCTCAAAATATAGAAATATTGTGACAAACTTTATTTATATGAAGAGTTTGTGCTGAAAATCTCCACTTTCCTATTTGAGGTTCTGGTGAATATGTTGTGATTTCCAAATTTCCAAACATCCAGCTTTAAAGTGTGGCACCATGCCTGACATGCTGTAAACGTGTTTTTGGCTTCTATTCAGAGAGACTTCATCATGCAGATGGGAGATCCCACTGGAACAGGCCGTGGTGGAGAATCAGTCTACAGGTCAGTCACTTTTGATGTTAGTATTCTTTACAAAGCAAGTTGGGCACAGTGACATTTTTTTTTTCCTCCTCTGTGTTTTTAGCAAACTCTACGGGGACCAGGCCCGCTTTTTTGATATAGAGAAAGTACCGCGTATCAAACACAAGAAGAAGGGGACAGTATCTATGGTGAACAATGGAAATGATCAACATGGTTCTCAGGTAAATAGGATGGACATTCACTGTCGTTTGATCCGTAAAGTTGAAAGCTTTCAGACCAGAAAAAAATGAAAATGCTTGATCATTTTTGTAGACAGACTGGCTGCATGGTCTCTCTTGATCTGCCATCAAGTTAAATGCCATTACAGTTAAAACCAGAAATTTACATACACTGTATAAAAAGACATCTATCTATCTGACATTAAATGTGACTAAATGTTTCTTGTTTTAGGCCAGTTAGGATTACCAAAGTTATTTCTATTTGCTAAATGCCAGAATAATAAGAGAGAGATTTTTTAGATATATTTTTTTATTATTTTCTTCACAGTCAGAAGTTTACATACATTTCCTTAGTCTCTGGTAGCGTCGCCTTTAAACTGTATGACTTTGGTCAAATAGTTTGTGTTTCCTTCCACAAGCTTCTCACAATAGTTTGATAGAATTCTGGCCCATTCTTCCTGATATAGCACTGGTGTAACTGAGTCAGCTTTGTTGACTGCCTTGGTCACACATGCCTTTTCAGCTCTGCCCACAAATTTTCATGTGGAAATGAAATTGTACCCAAGGATGAACCAGACTTGTGGAGGTCCACAATTCTCTTCCTGATATCTTGGCTGATTTCTTTAGGTTTCCGATGTTGCCACACAAGGAAGTAGTGAGGTGTGCCTTAAAATACATTCAGGGGTGTGCCGTCAATTAACTAATATTATGTCAATTAACCTATTAAAAGCTTCCAAAACCATGACATCATCATCATCTGGGCTTTCCCAAATAGTTTGGAGGCACAGTAATCTTGGTGTATGTAAACTTCTGACTTTGAAGAAAACAACGAAAAGTTCTCTAGAAAGTCTCTCATTATTCTGGCGTTTAGCAAATAGAAATTATTTGGGATCCAAACTGACCTAAAACAGGAAAAGTTTAGTCACATTTAATGTCAGACAGTGAAAAAAAGCATTTACATAAAAGCAATTATATATACACTTACAGCTGTTCCTGCAAATGATCCTGCATGATCGGCTACAGGATGTATTTAATATGTTGTTATTCTTCTTCCTAGTTCCTTATTACAGCAGGGGAAAACCTGGACTATCTGGATGGAGTTCATACTGTGTTTGGGGAAGTGACAGAAGGCATGGACATCTTGACCAAAATCAATGAGACCTTTGTTGACAAGGATTTTGTCCCATTCCAGGATATTAGGTGAGACAGGAAACACTGTGTATGTAGCATATAAGCTATATATATATATAGCTTAAGGTTTGACTCAGCAAAACCTCACAACATTTAGTTTCACAATCATGAGTTTAAAAAAATGTCATTTTGCCATAGGATAAACCACACAGTGATACTGGACGACCCATTTGATGACCCTCCTGACCTGCCAGTTCCTGATCGATCACCTGAGCCCACCAAAGAGCAGCTAGATGTAAGCACAATACCACTGTTTCACAAAATACAGTGCCACAAAACATTCACTAACCCTCTAAACTCAGAAAACCCACAGTCTGGTTTGAAAAGCATGTTACTGCTTTAAAAAAGCACCACCGTTACACAATTTATTAGCTAGAAACAGTGAAAACAGAAAGAATCGTCAGATTTTCAACTTTTCAACACTGCATGAACCAATCCTGGGGGACGTGTTGGTACCCTCAAAAAATATGAACCAAATCTAAGCCTTCAACCATGATAACTAATCCGATTCACTTTATTCTGCACTTCTCATTTGAAACACACAATAACATTGTGAAGTGCAACACATGTTAGCAGGCAGCAACAAATTAAGTGCAAAAAAAAAGAATTTGTAAAAGAGGATAAAATGGTATATAACAATAAAACAAGGCAAAATCAGAATCAGAACAGGATAACAAGTAATGAGATCAAAGTTTAAGATAACGTGAATATGAAATACAAAAGTTTAGGACCATTAAGAACAAAGCATTTGGTGAAAGACAAAAAAATATGCGTTTCTTAGTGTAACCATGGAGCCATCAGTGACTCAGCTACAACCAGCAGTTATGTGACAAATATTCTGGGTTTTTTTGGGTGAACACAGCACATAGGAGACACAAATGAAAAACCTAAGTTGCCAAATACCTACAGGACACACCTGGATTGAACATGTCCCTATGGTCACATTATTTTCAGTCTTTTCTGGGGGCACCATCATTTTTGTCCAGGCCTGTTTCATGAGTTTATTTTTTAAAATAATTCTGTTGAATCACTGTTCAAAAGCAATGTCTGATTTTCATTGCTTCATTTTCATTGAATTTTTATTTATTATTACTTTTGTCAGATTCAAATTATTTGTGTGACCGTTGTGGGTTTTTCTTTCATTAACCGAGGGGTACCAACTATTTTGTCCATGTGTGTACAGTATGTAGAGTCACTATGTTCTTTCCAGTATTGGTAGCACCTGTTGGCACTTGGAAAACTGTTGTACATGTCGAATCAAGGTTTTTATACATTTTTGTAAAAGAAAAATTGAAAGAAATTTTAACTTCAGTTTTTTTATTTTCTGTTATGATTTATTGCATAACAGAAAATAAACTATTGCACAAAAGATATTTTGACTTCTCTCTACTTCTAGTCATGGTTGGTCTGTTTCCATAGAGGTGCAGGACTTTGTGTTACAGTGTAAGATAAAAAAAAATAAGTGAGTAAAAATGTGACAGGAGGAAAAAAACAGTCAGAACTGCTTGGAGTTTTGAGGGTTAACAGATATTCAGAACAAGATAATGCACATTTGCCACATTGTTTTCTCCAGAAATTAAGTGAAGATGGGAGCAAATGCTTTAAAAAGTTGTAAATATAGTTTATACTGCCTAAATAACCCCCAGTGTTTCTGCTATGGATGTGCAGAGTGGCCGTATTGGAGCAGATGAAGTAATCGATGACACAGATGGGAAAGGAGCCGAGGAACTGGAGGAGAGGCTGAAGGAGAAAGAAGCCAAGACTCAGGCCATCCTGCTGGAGATGGTGAGACAGAGAAACGCCGCTCTCCGTCATCTGCTGAAGATACCAAAGGTTCAGTCATTCACTCCTCTGTTGTTCCTTCCTCCAGGTGGGCGACCTCCCCGACGCAGACGTGAGGCCTCCAGAGAACGTGCTGTTTGTGTGCAAACTGAACCCAGTGACCACAGATGAAGACCTGGAAATCATCTTTTCCCGCTTTGGGTCCATAAAAAGGTGACGCTGACCTCCCTGTTCTACAAAATTATTGTTTTGTAATTGTTTAGAAATGATCTGTGCCTGTGGAAATGTTACATGTGCTTTTAATTTGCTTCATTTCTAAATTGCCTTTTGGCTTTACCTGAATACAATTCTTGTGCATGTTTTGTGCAGCTGTGAGATCATCAGAGACTGGAAAACTGGGGATTCCCTCTGTTACGCTTTTATCGAGTTTGAAAAGGTGAGCATCTTATGTGTGTACATGACATACAATATTTCAATAATACAACTGTATCTCTGACGATTGCAATCATACTTACTCTGCTTGCCTGACTAGCCTAAATTAATTATATATAAACAGAAAATATTTGTATTAATAGCACATGATTCATTTGAAGCTGGTTATTTTATAGCAGACCAGCGTACAGGTACCCATATTCGTATGATTTCTGAGAACAGAAGTATATCACCTAGTGATCTCAGCACAAGAGCTATTAGTAAATTTAATGCAGACAAGTTAGTTTACTATTTTTAGATGATGTACCATGTGGGTTGTTGAGCTCTTATTTGCAAACTGCTGTTTGCAAAGTTTAAACTCAACTTTTTGGCCATCTATTCAGACAAACTGCAGCCACACTGGCAACTTCTGTAACATGGCGTCCATTAGTTTGGAACCTATATGCATGAATTAATGCTGGAAGGCTGTTGGTGTAGTACTAATATCCTTATGAAAGTAACGCCCGCAACTGTCCAGCCAATGAGAGGGTTGGATGAGAGTGAATTGACCAACCAATCAAATAGTCAACCCATTTATTTTGTGTATTTTTCAGACTTAATATAAGGTATCTGGAGATCTAGAGTTTAAAGGAATAGTTCAGCATTTTGGGAAATATGCTTGTTTTCTTTAATTATAGTCATAATAATACACTTTATTTCTAGAGTAATTTTCAAGCTTCTGAGACACCTCAGATAACAAGTTAAAATGATCCTAAACATACTAAAACATACTGAGATGTCATGACTTTGATGACACACACAACCAGTTTATCTTTAGCAGGCCTCAGCATCTTACTGTTTTGTGTGTGATACGCTTGAATGCTCCGGATGAGGAAATATGACACGATACCAAACTTATACAAGCATACAAATATCTGATATTTGGTATATCTGGTGAAAGGGACAAGTGAAAAGGAAAACCCCCTGCAGTAAGTGAGTAATGGAAATCAATCAGTCATAAGTTTGTTTGTGTAGGGATGTGTTGAGTACTGGTTCAGGGTTGTTAAGGTCAATGGAGAAGTGAAAGTTAGATAAACACGTTGTATAATATTAGATTTACCACCAATCTAGTTAATTGTTTGGTCGCTGTTCATCATGGAAACTTAAGCGTCGTGGAATGTGCCCTCGTTTACGACTCATAATTACCAACTCCACCTGCTCAAGGTAACTTCCTTGTGGTAAACGTATAAAGTGACACTTGTGTGAGATAATGAGGGGAACACCATATGCACTGTTAGATTTTTCAGTGATTTGGGTAAATCCTCTGCAGATGGTGTTTTTTTTAGTGAGGGGATGTGGTGATGTACGCTTTCCCCCCCTTGTCCTGAACACATTCATCGACTGCACTGAAATGGGACAAACAAATTTTGACAGCTGCAGTGAATATTTAAACCATTAGAGGGCGCTAGGTGGCTTGTTGTAGGTAAAATGTGTGTTTTCCTCAGACTCCTGCCAGCGGCATCCAGTTATAAGACAGTGATTTGATGGATGCTGCCAAATTGTTGTTGCATATGAGCCAAAAATAGTGCTGTCACGAACATTAAGGTGAATGATTTTTGTCTACGCATGGAGGAGGAGTGCATTTAATTCAGATATAGAGAGGTTTCATATTGACAGATGAGTAAAATGCAGGTTTTTTTCAAAGTCTGGTTTTGCATAAAAGCCAGTCATTGTCTTTATGAAGAGAAGCTGCCCTCCCCCTGCAGTCTGATGAATATCTGAGCATCTGTTAGAAGCAGTGGTTTGGCACTTCACTTTAAACATATCCTCTGTAAACACTTGTGATGAAGACCTTGCTTGTTCTCAGAAATCTGATAACAGACACAAAATGAAGGACATTTTTTGGCAAAGATTCAGTCTGTCGTTCTGTATCCTGCACTGAGTGAAATGCAGAAAAACATCAGGATGGGCCAACTTTATTTAGAATATTTTTTTTTTTATTTATTGTTTGCTGAGTTTGCATAGAAGCTCTCAAGGAGAATGTTGGAGGTTCAGATTGAATGTGTATTGACATTTTTCTCAAACATAATCGAAATCAGAGCTGCAGATGTAGTTGATTAATAGATTTCGATCACATACTTTTTCTGTTTGTTTTTCTTATATTTTTTCCTTCTGTCTCTACAGCAAGAAGAATGTGAGAAGGCCTACTTCAAAATGGACAATGTGCTCATTGATGATCGACGCATACACGTAGATTTCAGCCAGTCAGTTGCGAAGATCAAATGGAAAGGGAAAGGTACTCGTGCTGAAACCTCTGTGGTTTTTGTGTATGTTTGTACTTATGTACCTACATGTGAACACAGAGGTGAAGCTAGTTTCTGTCTTCAGTGTTGAGTTCATACAGCATTTTATAAGCAGAGATTGAGTCGTGACCTTCTCTGTGTCCAAGGTGGGAAATACACTAAAGACGACTTCAAAGCCTACGAGAAGGACGTGGAGAACCGATCCAAGCTGGCTCTCAAGGATCAAATGAAGCCCAAACAAGAGTATCCTTGTGTGTTAATAGGCTGGGATTGAATTTTCCAGATTTTCCGCTTTGTGTCATAACATATCATTCTGCAGTACGCAACCGTACATACTGGTTACTGTGTACTTTTTTGGCCGTTTGATTTGGCAGACATTTCTCACTGTGGCTTTCTCACCTTCCCGGTGATTTCCATAACTTTCCCAAAAGCTCCAAGTACGACCTGCTAATGGAGGAGGAAGAGGAGGCGACGAGTCACCGGCACGCTGAGAAGAAACACAAGGAGAAGAAGCATCACCATCATTCAGATGACGAGAACAGCAGGAAGTCCAAGAAGCACAAGGTACCTTCGCCCTGTCGCACCTGCTCCATATTTCACTTGCTTAGCCAACACTGATTACGAATATTTGGTTCTCGCGGAGATGAAAGGATGAAGATAAAGGGAATTCTTGTGTCTTTCTTAATGCTGCATTTTGTTTTTGCAATTACTGCATTAAGCTGGTATTATCCTGAAGCTACAGCTACAGATGTGTTTAGAATGTTTGCAGGACTATGAGAACTTTGTGTGTACATTATTCATCACATGTATTCCTTTACATAGATGTGCAAAAAAAACAATTGTATATTGACAATTGATATACATTTGCTGTGCAAAACTAGTTGATTTATATAAAACTTATCATAAATCAAATACAACCCCAAGCTGAACAAAAAAAATGTTTAAGAATATGACCAAAAATAAAGTAGAACATATTAAATTAATAATAACAAAAATGAGCAATAAGAAATGACAGTAAAACTGCAAATCAAAATAAAAGATGAGGCTCAAACAGGTAAGTTTTAAATGTTCTTTTAAAGATTTCTACACTTTCTGGCCCTCTTAAATGCATCACTTCAACTCAAATCTGAGCCATCAAACCAATAGTGAGTCAGCGCTTTAAACTGTGAATATTTGTCTTTTTACAGAGGTGGGGCAGGATATTCTCCTGTCAGAGCCTACATTATCTCAGCTCAGGTTTCAGCTGCACAGAGATGGAGAAATAAAGAGTGTAGGCTCAGGTTGTAGTCCATTTAGAGCGGTAGAGTCCTGGTTTAATTGTCGTTGTAGCTCTTTCTTTATTCTAACCAGCTGATTCATGAACTTGTTAAGCACATATCAAAGGTGCACTATTTGACATTCAGGGCTTTTCCTGTGTGTTGAAACAACTTACCAAACACCTGACCGCTTCAGGAAATAAAGACGGAAAAATTCAACTGAAACAACAGCCAGACTACAGACACTACAGCAAGGAACCAAATAGCACCAAGACCTGTTTATGTTTATTTAGCGACAAATTCATAGTGATAAGTTTTATATGGGATTAACCTGACGTGCCATCAATAGTTACAATTGTGTTTAGCAAAGATACAGTTACTGTGGTTTTGCAAACAACCAGTTTACTGTCAGTCAGACACACTAGAGCCTTCTTACAAGAAGCGGGTTTACTGAAGTATTTGCATTATTATTGGGTAACTCCAGGAAAAGTGACAAAGCAGTTTCAGATTACTTCGCAAACCGGATTCTTTGAACAGGCCTCCACAAGCTCAGATGTTCATAAACACAGAGGCTTCACCTTGCTGTGTCCCAGTTCCATTTACCAGGACAAGACGAGGAAAAAAGACTGCATTACTGGAATGAGGGGGAGTGTCATAGTTTGAACATGAACTTCAAATTATATTTCTGTCCTTTTTTTTTTTTTTTTTTTTGCAAATGTGGCAATATTGTTGTGAAGAGACAATCCATATCAGAATATTTTTGTGATATTAAAAATACCGTATTTCCGTGGTTGTTTCTGTCAGCGGTGGGCTCGCTGCCACTTCATTACCGTACATAAGTCTGTTTTACAGCATCTGCGTTTGTATTTCAGGAGGTACCTGGCCGGTGGCCCAGTGTGGTTTGATGTTGATCCAGATTGTTTACTCTGACCTTTGATATTTAGAGTTTCCTTGTTGTCAGTAAACGTTATCTGTCAGTTCGTCGTGACTTGCACACAGAGAGCAATCTGTTAGAGAAGAGATAAAAGAAGGCATGTTTGCAAATGTGCAGCGAGCTGTTTGTAGCGTAGCTCAGAGTGTTGATAGATGGACTACATTTCTATCTGCAGAAACTTTGCAGCAACAGTTTTTTTTTTTTAAATCACAAAACTGGAGGGATGAACACCATTCACTGACCAAAACATATTCCCTCATTCAGTGTTTCGATGATGATTGTGGAGAGCAGCTTTGTACAAATTGCTCCAGAATCGCCGATAATTCACATCGTTTTCATCAAACTATTCAGTGAAGCGCTATGAGATGACTTGTAGTTGTAAATATGCGCTATATAAATAAAATTGAATTGAATTGATGTCTTGTAGGGGCGATATCATCCCAGAAGGCTCCAGGATAGAAATGTTTTATCAGGAAAAAGATGATCACTCAGAGCAGCTTTACATTGATTTTAGGTGACTGTTCCCTCTAAACAGATATGTGAACCCAAATCCAGCCAACAAAATGCCTCTGCAGCATAACAGAGCCACCACAACTCCTCTCTGTAGAGATCAACTGTCCACAACTATATCTTGTCTTAGTGTACGTCACATATACATCTGTGCTGTTATAGCATGTATGTATAAAAACCTACAGTAGGCTGTAATCACTTCATGACTTAAAACGTATTTGCACAAATGACATTCTGTAAAAAAATTAAATAATGTTGCACTCCTCAGCACAACATTCGAGGTCCGTCTACTTCTAGCCACAGTCGTGCTGCGGCCATAGAGATGCAGGACTTTACGCTGCAGTGAATAATGAACCCACAGTGATTAAAAATGTGACAACACCTAGAAAGTGCTTGCGGTTCAGAGGGTTTAGCATTTGAACTTGCATAAATTTGGTCTTAAGGAGGACAAATGTCTTCCATATTTTTATTTTTCAATCACCTTTTTGCTTAATTTACAGTGGTGCTTAGTAGAACTTGATGATCAAAAAATCAAAATTAGAGCTGTTGATAACAATCAAACAAAACTAGCCACCAGATAAGTTAGTAGTCCCAGACATGAGTCAAACCTTGTACTCAGGATGAATAAGCTCTAAACACAATGACTCTTTATAGTTATTACAAGACCGTAGAATTACCTTGATTTGTCTGTCATCAGCAAACCTAACCACACCCACATACACGCATCCATAATCCCTTGATTAAACGCGTCATTCTTCACAAAGCGTTGCCACATAATGTTTTACATTTCCCAAAAATGTATTGCTGTTTTGTAGGTGCAGAGGAATTGAGGGTGTGTGTAGTCCTTGAACATGAGACACCCCTGACATTTTCCAACATGGTTTCCAGGAAAAAATAATTGTTTCATACTGGGGCAAATGTGGTGAAAATTTAATGAAAACAGATCAAATACAAACAAACCTGAATACAAGATTATTGTTTATGAAAACCTCAAGAGAGACAATCAGGAAAAAAGTCTTCGTGCAAATCATCTTGTAAGCTTGAAAACAACCTCATGCATGTAACTTTTTCAACTTTCGTCCCGTCTCTCCCTTCTGATTCCACATTTCCAGGAGAGCGAGGAGAGCAGGCGTGACAGGAAAACCGGCCGCCAGCGCTCTCGCTCGCGATCCCGATCCAGAGACCGAGACCACAAACACAGCAAGTCCCGGGTCAAACACGGGAAAGAAGGTCGAGACAAAGGCCACAGAGACCGAAGTCGCAGCCGCTCGCCCAAGAAGTCCAAGGATAAAGACAGGAGTAGATACAGATGAGGGAGGATGCAAAAGAAAGATGCTTCACCTTAATCTTATTAAATGTCTTTGTGGCACAGCTGTACTTAGCATGACGTGATGTTCATCAACCTAAACTTCCCTTAAAATCACCTTCTTTGACTGTCAATAGAAAGTCCTTGTCACATTGTCTACATGAACAAAGTTGAATTAAAAGAAATGCCTTTTTTATATAAACATTAAAAAACATCCGCCATAATGTGGTCGTATCAGTTAATCAGTATCAATCCATTTCATTTGAATACCATGACAGACTTCCCCGTTATACTTCCTCACCACAGTCCTCTTCCTCTTACACGCTGCTTGATTTAGAATAAACGTGGTCGATGATTAATATTCCACCTTTAACTTTCTGACTGATGGGTTTTTTTTTTCTTTCAATTTTGTTTGTTTTTTTTTACATCTGTAAAATGTCGGCATGGAAAATTGCTGGGTGTAGAGTGTCTCCACAGTGTTGAGGGAATTCACTGGTGTCTCCCTCCACCCACATGCTCTCGCTGGGGTGATGCACCGACTCAAAATGTCACTGCACAAACTCAGAGCTGACATCCGTGCCTGCAAGTTCGAGGTAAATTTAGAGGAAACTTTAGATGTGAGATAATGAGGAAAGCAATATTAGAACCGTATTCTGAGATTGTTAACAGCTAATTAAGCACTTTATTGGAGATATACTGTCTTAAAAATAGGCCTTGGTAACTGTTAAAACTGGAAAAATTACAGTAGGAATGTGTGGGCTGAAATTCTTTATTTACGTATAGTATGGTAGTTATATTAAAAATAAAGGGACAATTTTTAAAGAACTTTCCAGTAATGTATTTCACAAATTAGTGGGCATCTTACCATGAAGACATCACTTTCACTCTACCATGTGCTCAGCTGTGACATGTACTCTGCTACATGTGCTGCTCCCATTTAGATCACAGTGCATTTAAAATGTGTGCACCTCCCTGAAGCTTTTCCCATTTATTGCTTCGTTATATATAACATTAAATCATGGTCAATTAAATTTACGCCCCTGAACAAGAATCCCCCCCATTAAAAATCTAACGTAAATGATTGCGTAACTATTCCCTCCTTTAGAGTGAGTAATCAAACTCAACACGGGTGCAGCCAGTTGGTGCTCAAAGTTACACAGTCGATTAAAAATGAAGATCTGAGTGCAGGGAATGTGTCGCAAGTGGTTGTAGTATCAAGACACCTTTATCTAAATTAGTACTCCTGTAACTATAACTACACCATGAAGACAGAAGAACACTCCTAGCAACTCAGTAAAAAGTACATTAAAAAGCAGGGGGTGGAAACAAGAAAATGTCCAAGTCTGACTAGAGCAGGCCGTCCTCAAAAACAGAGTAACTGCAAGACAAAGACAAGTGAAAGTGGCCACCAAGACACCTAGGACTTGTCGGATGTATGTAAGGACACCGTTTCTGAAGCAGCTGAAATCCTGTATATGCTGATACAGACATATCGACTGGATTGTAGCTTAAACCTTGTGTTGTGACCCCAGAAATGAACTGTAGTTTTAGTGTCGTTCTGAAAATGTCCAAAGTTACACATTTGTCAGATACACCTATAGGGAAATGTGAAAGATCAGAAATGGGGTTTTGTCCTATTTGCATTCAGAAGGTGAAATACAGAGCCAGAAAAATCCAACATTTGCTGAAGTAATGAATTTACATGTGTTCAAAATACAATTTGTAGTCTGAACACTGGAAATATTCAAAGCATTGTCGCAGTTAGAATAGAAATTGGTAAAGAAAATGTAATAAAAGCAGTTGAAGTGGCAGGTGTAATGTAAGAGGTGAAAGGTGCTCAAGTGAGTGAGGTGTAAACATTTAAAGCCTCGGATTTCATTTATACTGACAGCTGTAAAGAAGCAGTGCTAATATGTGCAGAGGATGGAGTAAGTATGAAAAGGCAGAGTCTTATTGTTCACTTTGTTTTTCCAAAATGTAGAATTTGTTTTTGAAGTTTGAAGTCCATGTTTATCATAAAATATATGAAATGTGCATTGAAAAGTGTCCAGAAGAAGACGTAACAAATACAATATATTGTAATCTCAGATTTAAAATGTTTTAAACCTTTGAACTTGCACAAACGTGACCTTTTTTGACCAAAACGACATGCTATAGTATGACTTTT
>NW_007578310.1:0-38847 GCF_000690725.1 Stegastes partitus
TTTTCTTTGTTGTTGTTGTTGTTTACCAATTTTTTTCTGCCTTCCACCTCAGACTCTCGCTGAACAGAATTAACACCGAGTTGGACTCTCAAAACACTTCTTTCAAATTTGTGTCTCTGGTTTCAGACTTCAACGGTCTTCAACAGTCTGAGGTCTACACGATGCAGCCACGTTAGGAATGATAACAGGGATTGTGTTTCTGCTGCAGCAAAACAAAAGTTCACCCTTCACACAAAGTAAATGTTTAATGGTGCTGTTGCCCAACCCTTCTATCCCTCCATCTCCCCTGGCTGGAGCAAGTCCAAAGCACACAGCTGTGTCACTTTCAGAAAAGAAAAAAACCAACAGGAAATAATGTTGCTCTTTGCTTCCCTTTCTCTCAAGCTATTTCATCACATTCCTTATACTTCTCAAATTCAGCCCAGCCCCCCTTTGTGAAACCTGTGTGCACACACGTACACCCACACACACACACACACAGAGTTTATCCCCCCCCCCTCTTCTCTTTAGTTTTGGCTGGAATGAAGGAAAGTTTGACTCTCTTTGAGGAGTGGATCATTTCTGACTGCTAAAGGAAGCATCGGTCCTTACAGCACAAAACCCCAGAATGCCACATGCTCGTGTTTAAGTGACAAAGATCCAAGGTGAAGGTTAAGAAAAATGACAGGGCTGCAAACACTGACTCCAAAATGTTGAACTGACTAACTCAAATGACCCGAATGAGCAGACATACCTCAAAGTGGGTATTCGTGTTTACAATGTCAATGAGAGGATGAAGATGAAATCTCCTCCTGGTACAAAAACTCTATCTGAGGAAATGGTGCAATTCATAGTTTCTTCAAGAGCAGTTCAGAAACTCAGTGTCGCAGCTACTTCTTGGCAGCTTCCGACTCTTCTAACTCCAGGCAAATCCAAAAATAAGAATAGCGGTGGCGTGTGAATGAAGCTGAGGCAGGAAATGCAACCATTTTTGGGCCTGGACTGTCCCATGATGGCACCCATATGTCACTGAAAGCTGACATGATCCTAATAATGCAGAACTTTAAGCCTTGATACAATTTAAATTAGTGGGTAATATAAAAAATGTTTCCCCCTGCAGTTCTCATGAATGGGAAAATTAGGTTTAGAGAACAAAACATTTTTATCCATCCATTATCTATGCACCGCTTCATCCTCATGAGGGTTGCGGGGGGGCTGGAGTCTATCCCAGCTGACTCAGGGTGAAGGCAGGAGACACCCTGGACAGGTCACCAGTCTATCACAGGGCTACACTTAGAAACAGACAACCAAGCACACTCACATTCACACCTACGAACAATTTAGAATCACCAATTAACCTCAACATGTTTTTGGACCTTGTGGGAGGAAGCTGGAGAACCCGGAGAGAACCCACGCTGCACGGGGAGAACATGCAAACTCCACACAGAAAGAACCGGCAAACCGGCGACCTTCTAGCTGCGAGGCAATAGTGCTAACTAACTGCACCACCTTGCAGCCCCAAACATTTTTAGGTATTTATTTATTTTACCAGGCAATCAACAAGTTTACTTCTGTCGTATAGTTGGGTCTTTCAACATGGGGGTCTATGGGGATTGACTTGTTTTTGGAGCTAGCCTCAGCTGGTCATCTGAGGAACTGCAGTTTTTGGCACTTCTGTGTTTTGCTCACAAAAAAGAGGGTACAGGAAAAAAAAAACACAATGATACTGAATTGCAGTCACAGCAAACACAAGTATAATAACAGCAAAAATACATATATATTAAGCTGACATGCTCGCAGTGCAAGACAGCCCAGGGTGGAATGGCTGAACATTTTACTTATTGTCAATTCTTGATATTTAAAGCTACGCTTACAGAAGCTCAGCTAAGGGTATTGCTGTCAATGCTACAAACAGAATAAAAGAAAGATGTAACCACTGTGAAGTCAGCCATTGATTTGTGGACTACTGCTGTGAAACCTAAAGTTCAGCATTTGGCTGTCGTCACCGTGAGCTTTTGAAACTGGAAGTGCAGGATCGATCTGCCTGAAAAACTGAAGGACAGCAATCGTAAGGCAGCCACACCCTAAAACATAACCTGCCTCTTTGTCAATTTTACTCTAAATGGGGCCATAATTTACAAAATAAAGAACAAACCATATTTAAAAAGTTTCAAAACCAGCAGCTGAGACCATGAATTCATATGGAAAATGTTTTCTAAAGCAACAAATCAGGTGAGAAGTAGGATCATTTTCTAATACGCTAAACCTCTTTTCGTAATCAGAGGAGTCGCCCCCTGCTGGCAGTTAGAAAGAATGCAGGCTCACTTTTCCAACCTGGAGGCTACATCTTTTAGATCCAAAACATGAGGACACATTACCATTAACAACGCTCATCACCATAATGAAGGACTAATCATCTGGGAAAAGAGACAACAGTTGAGAAATATCGTTTGACTGACACTACCCTGGTTCCAGTGATTGAAAAAAAAAGTTTAACCCTTTATCAAGCAAGGAACCATTTATTGTAACTTTTGGATTCTTTGAAATGGCAGGAGGCAGAATCACGTGACTTCATTCAGCCAATCAACGAAGGTCAGGCTACATCACAACATAGTTACTGTGGCCTCTGACAAATCGCAAGTGAGCCAGAGGGAAGTTTTGACACAAGTGTCATAAATTCTGAAAGTCTGACTGATGATTTGGAAATAAAAGTTCCTTCATCTTTATGTGTGTGTGTTTTGTCCAATAATTTATCCACATTTTTTTTCATATAAGGTAACTGCTTTGACTTTGATTTGCAGCCTAAATCTAAAACTTTCTTGAAAAGTTGAAAAGGAAAAAATGTCCTCTTGTATCCACCAATAAAACTCCAGGGTTGAAATCTTACATTTCCAAGCATTGGAATGAGTGCCCTATAAAGGGTTAAAAGGGGGGGGAAAAAACTAAAACAAAAAATAAAAATAAAAACACAACAAAAATTAATTAATAGGAAAACTTGTAAAAATGAGTAAATGAAACACCTGGTAGTAATACTGAGGTAAGGCATGTGCTAATTATTATAACCCCAGTGACTCCCGCGGGCAGAAACGAGCGGCTCGTCCACGGACCGCCCATCAGAGTAACGCTGCTCCAGATGTGAACCTGATGTGAGACAACTTGTACAACGCTGACCTACAGCTCCGACCACACAACTGCACAAGGTCTGGCTCTGCTTTTGTCTTTCTAACGTCATCTTCTGTTTGTTCCAACTTTGACACTCTGTCTAATTAACTTTACGACAAAAGAAGATAATGAGCTCAGATTGTCAAACTCGCGCGTTGCTTTTTTTTTTTTTTTTTAAAGGTTTGCAGCTTCGGCGCAGCGGAGGAGGACACGGTTCTCCTTTAAGACAAAGCTTTGGCATCATGTCAGGACGTTTAGCTTGAAGTCAGGGCTTGTTCAGCATGTTAGGAGTCCAGCGTAGCTCCACCGAGCAGCTAGCACGAAGCTAGGCCGTTCGACGAAGCTCGGACACGCCGGTGGGCTGTTTGTTCACGCGCTGGGGTGTTTACGCGCTGGGCTGAACGGGACGACAGGGACCAAATGACAAATAACCACAAATCCCGTGAGCCTCTGGTTCGCTGTCAGAGCTTCACGGGACCGGAAGTTTACTTTTAACTGTGTTTTCTTTTCTTACAAAGTCATAAGTATAACATATTATTTTATTGGGTAAATTCCTTATTCATAAAGCTGAGATGTCAAAAGCAACGCCATCATTTAATGTATTTTTAATTGAATTTAAACTTTATTTTGAGTCTGAAATACATTGAAAGTAACAAGAAATGTTTAACAGCCCTTCAGTTTTATTCAGAGCACCTAGATTGAGATTGTCTGCTTCGTTATATTAATTTGTGTATTATTTTAGGAGAGTTTTTAATTTTATTGTCATTGCAACAAGTGCAACGAAAAGTAAGGTGCAGGTCTGTCAGTGCAAAAACAAACATATAAAAACGTTGTAAAAACATCTATATACAATATAAAAGAAATATATATAAACAAACAAAAAAAGAACTCTATATAAAACGATAAAATTAACTAATGAGTACTGTGTATATTGCACACAGTGGATATTGGATAGAGGTAGTGGAGTTGTATATTTAAAAACAGTATATTGCATGTATTGCGACAAGGAGGCTTTTATGGCTCTGACAGCAGTTGGAGAAAAAAAAGCTGTTTTTCAGTCTATTAATCCTGGTTCTGATGGCCCTGTACCATCTGCCCGATGGCAGTAGCTCAAACAGGAAATGTCCCGCGTGGTAGGAGTCCTTCAGGATGGTGTTGCTCTCCTGAGGCAGAAAGAGCCATGAAGGTCCTCCACTGTAGGTAGAGGGCACCCAATGACCTTCTCAGCCATTTTGGTGACCCTCTGGAGTTCTTTCCTGTATTATTATCCCCTTTATTAATTTATTTATTGATTGAGAGTTACAGAAAACTCTTGATTGCAGTGATTGGCTCAAAGGGATGTTCAACAAAATATCAGTTTACGGGTCCCATCATGCGTGTTTGCATGTTGTTGTTTTTTTTATTTGTTTGTTTTTTATATTTCTGTTGAACCACAATTCAAAAGCAATGTCATGATTTTCATAAAATTTTTATTTATTATTACTTTGGTCAATTTCAGCTTATTTCAGTGTCAGCTGTTTTTTTCCTTCTTTCATGGGAGGATATGAATACATTTATGGACGACTGTATTTCGACCAGGTGTTTGTTTACTCGACTCCAAGAGAGCCTCGAATAAGAATTTCAGTGTGGCCAGACTGTCTGTTTGTGCATGAATGGCAAAAAAAAAATCTTGAATGTATGAGGATGTGAACCAGACCTAATTTGGCTTCTTCCGTGGTTGCTGCATTTATGTGGTCAGTAGATTCATGTCCGGTGTGTGTTGTTTGTCCATTAGATGTCTGCTGAGCTCGTCTTTGCGAGTGCACCGGGTGGGACCGATGGAAATGTTCAAGGCACCACACTCGGGGGCAGCAAACCTTTACACCGCTTCATTAAGGGGCAACCCAAGATTATTGGCGTGAGACAAACACACACTCTACTATTAAATGCTTGGTGTCTTCCCTCATTTAACTTACTCGTGCTTGTATTGCCACATCAGAGCTTTTAAGGTCACGCTAGAATCTGTTTTTGATTTTCTTCCAGACCGTTTTGCTGGTCTTGGGAACGTCCATCTTCATTAGCACCATTGCACTGATGGCAGAGTCCATGCACTACCTCATATGGACAGCCATCCCGCCAAGCCTCTTGATGGGGATACTGGTTAGTAGCTGAACAAGAGCGACTTACTCTATAAACAGCCGGTTTGAACCACTCAAACATGGAACTTCATACAGGATGGTGTCGAGGGCTAGTCGTACTTTGAACTCACTTGAGCTAAGTGGAAACAGAAGGTTTTTGCTGTCTTGTTTATAGAAATGCAGTTCTGTGGTAATGTAGAACATCTGAGGAATGCAGATTTCAACAGCTTTTTCTCCTCTTCCTCCCGTTCAGTTCATCATATGTGGGATTCTCTATATTCTGACAGAGCACAACCCCACCAAGAAGACAGTAAGTTCTATTAGGATATTTTGAAGCAGTGTTTTCCTAGAACCACCTATTTAGAGGACCAAGAGTCTGCAGATTAAACAATTTATTAAAGATCCCCTCCACACGTTTTAAGTGAAAATACTCTTTTAGTGAAGTTTTTTTTTTTACACTAAATGTTAAATGACCTCTTAAAACTGCATCAACTTGGTGTTTAATTAGCTGATTGATTTATGTGTAGAACTGTCGGTGTTAATGTATGAAGACATTTCTAAGTTACTGTCTGCTCATGCAGGTAACCATATCTTTAGCTCTGAGCATCATCGCCATACTGGTGACAGCTTGGTCACTCCTGCACACTCTGCCCGATATTGGACACTATCACTACAGAGGGAGCTACTACCATGAAGAAAACGTCACAGACTATGAATTAGCATGGTCATCATATTATGAGGTGATTATATTATTTTATTCTTGTTTCTTGTTGGTGATGCCATCCGTCATAGCTTTGATTACAAATGTAAAGCAAGTTTTAAGTTCTTATAGTGTATTTATTGAAATAATGATTCATTATTAACCCTATTCAGGACTTTCATGTTGCCATACGTAGACGGTCTTTCTTGGGGTCCATTGGACTCCAGGAAGGAATATGTGTTGAATATTTGTTGGTATTCATTATAGACTTTTACACTATGTTAAATACATTTTCTGATAAGTTGATGTATTTTTGGTTCCAAATGAATGACAAATGTCTTTCTTTTTATATTTAAAAAAAAAAAAAATCTTCAAAACTAAAAGAACAACACCTGTCACCTGAATCAAATGGCCTGGGGTCCAGAAGACCCCAAAAGTCCTGAATAGGGTTAAACAACATGCAGTTTGTTGATCCTGTTGATGTCAGAGATGAAAAATAACATGATTACGTTTAAAAAAAAAAAAAAAAAAAAAAAAAACTTAAAAAAAAAATAATTTTGAAAAGTATTGACCCATTTAACAATGTAATAATTTGAGTTATTAATATGATTATTTGACAGTATTTATTTATATAATGTCAAACATCTTGTCGTGTTTTTGAGGATAACTCTGTGCTGTTTGTGTTTGTTCAGGCCATGGGAATGTCTTTTGAAGCAATCCTTGTGTTCTACTCTTTTGCCGCTGCAATTATTTTCATTGTAATGTCAGCTCTGGCCGGGGCTGCCCTGCGCTCCACAAAAAGTCAGGTAAAAAGTCACATAAGCTGAAAAAAAACAAAAGAGTTGCAACATTAAATACAGGTTATGCTCAGCATCGTTTCTCCTCTGTTCAGGCCATCGTAGTGATGACCACCACGTCGACTGAAACGCCGGCTAACCAGTGAACGCAGGAGGACTGAAGTGTGACGCATTTAGCAGAGAGAAGAAATATGAAGCAGACAAAGACACAAAACTATCTCTCTTTGTTGGCACCACAAGTATTAACCACGTCTCACCAGTGTTATCATTGTCTACAACGCAATAATGTGTATAAATGATACGTATTGCCATGCGGTGATTCTGTGATTTCCATTTCCTCCACCATGTGAACACGATACTCACCTCCTTTGACATTTGCCCCCAGAATCAACAGAACGGTGGCATTGAACTTTCCCAGCAGCACAGACCGTTAACAGCCACTAATGCAACAGTCTGGCATTGGCCGAGCTGTCTCCACGCTGTTTATTATGTCATATAAATGTCAGTGTAATAGGCATCCCATGCCAGCGGTTTATGGGTCATTACTAACGGCTGTATAAATAGTTTATAGATCTTTTACTAACGTGTGACACATAAGTTATAAGCCATGATAAAAAAATATCACAGGAGCTGAAATCTGTCTTCCTGGTGTTTATCCTCCATCAGCTCTAATTCATTTGGAGGATTGAGCCAAAGGGCTGTTTGACCAGACCTCTGAATCTCTGCCCTAATCAATACATTTTCAGCCATTTGAATGGTTTATTACTGAAGCCAATGTGTTGAGCTCATTGCTAATTGGAAACACACATCCAGGTTAATATTTAGACATTTTAAATGACTGAGATGCTGTTTTTCCTTTTATCCAAACAACAGAGTGGGAGCTGCAGAGCATGAAGATGTAACATTAACAACTCCAACCACCTCTGCTAAGCTGTTACATGTTTGTACTATCTGCAGTGTTAAATACAGAACAGTTCCTTCCACGTTCCCTATCCTTTATAGAACAAGTTTGGCATTGATAAGACGGGACACGCAGAGAGCCTCACGGCTGCCCTTGACACTTGTTTCTTCCTTCTGCTTTTTTCTACCTTCAGCTCGTGTTTCACAGCTCTCTCTGACACCCGAGGTACTGTCTTCACTTACAGGGGACAGTGTGTGAGACATCACTTATACATTTGTCACAGTGTCATGTGTAATGCTATGTAATGCCTACTGAGTACTGGATGGAATGAAGTTGACTTGTAAAACTCTGCCTGCAGTAAGCACACTTTTATGCAACATGAGAGTTCTGCATTACAGTTAAAAACGCTGAAATGACTTGTGATGCTTCTGGTTATAAACTTCAAAATTACTTCAAAAACATGCATTATGAGCCTAAAATTGGGTATTTTTGTTTCTGTCATTAATCTATAAATTAACACTTCTGCTGAAGTCCACAGCAAATAGTGCAAGAATAGAATGAATAAATCATTTGCATTTTTTTTTTTTTACTTATTTTTTGGTCACCTGGGAGCAAAGAAAACAAACTGTGAATGCAGCATATCATCCATCACTTTAAAAGTTGTTGCGGTTACATATTCAGCAGACACAGGAAAACATTTTCATTCATTTGGAGTCATGGTTCCGGCTACCTGGCCAATGGAGGCCCGTTATTCACTGTCTTTTTTGCCATTTTTGGTCTCTACCAACTCCTGGAAGGAAATATCTCGCTCCTTAGCTGCTAAATGCTCGACCGTGTTCCCCTGTTTGGTGCTGGTAGAGCACAGTGGGTTTGTAGAGCAGTTTCATTTATAAATAAAATAAAAAAATAGCTGCCAAAACAGTAAGCTGCAGGTGGGACGGCTAAACAGAAAGTTTAACTCACTGTAAAGATCGGAAAAGAAAAGGGGAACTGCAGATTCAAGTGATCATCTCTGTATCACTATGAGCCACTTCTATAATAAAAAAAATAAAAAATTCTAGCCACTTAAGGCATTCACTGATCTACACCAAAGGGAACTTTGTTCTCCGTCTAGATGCTAACTGTATCTGTCTGACATTTTCTTCTCGGCAGGTTCACATACTTGGTCTTTTTCAGACTTCTCCGCTACCAACAGAGTTAAGTTTGAATTAAAGAAATGAAGGTGCAGACCTAAAACGATTAAAGCACCATGGTTCTGAGGGGAAGTGCCTTGGCATTTCCTCTGTTGGCTGATCACTATGAATGACAGCTTCCACAAACAAGTTGCCTTGTTGCATTGTTAACTGAAAGAAACACTGCACCTCTTTTAAATACTTATGTGCTTGTTGTTTTTCCACCACATCATTAAAAATAGCCTGTTATCACATTGCAGCGCCAGCAGGACAAACTTAAAGCGAGCTATTGGGGGGAAAAAACAATGCATTTGAATATCACTGTCTCTCAATGACAAATTTCAGATTTGGCGCCTCTTTGCATCGTCTCAAATCGACGAGGCAGGGGGCTTTTGAAAGTCAGTCCCAAGTGCGCAGCGCTGGTGAACACGCATGTGCTCTGTGACACGGTACTGCCGCGAAAAGGTCATAGGGCAGTGGGGACAGGGGAAGGGCCTTACGCCAAGGTGGCTGCGCACATGTCTATTCAGAGAGCCTCGCTGGCTGAAGGAACGATCGCATAGAGAACACTGGAAAGGGTGGTGAGCAGGACTTGACAGATGAGTTGAAATGTTTGATGGCACGCTGGCTGAAAGGGTAGAAGGTATGCAAACAGACAAGGTGGATGACATGGAGGCTTGTGCAGAGTCTGACACACTGGGAGCTGAACAGGCTGTCCAGGTACCGAATTTGTTCTCACCTTCTTTCGGGTCGGAAACTACTTCCAAGACCTCAGCTTTTTGTATGACCTCAGCTCCTGGTCTGCTTTGGTCGTCATCTGCAGATTTTCTTTTATCACCATTTGTCTGTCCATCCCAAGATTTCCTTTCAGCCTCATCAAAACTCTCATTTCTGATCCTAATTTTAAAGGTGCTCTTTTCTCCGACTCCTCTCTCTTCGCCGTCAGATCTGTGTTTGCGGGATACGAGCAGCTCAGCAGGTTTGGTGCTAATGTCCAGCAAGACAACTCTGTCAGTTGTCCCTGCGGCAAAGTGCTGCTTCAGAGGACCTGGACTGGCCTCCTCATCACTCGACTCGCCTGAGTGATCAGAGCGGTTAGCCTGGGTGTGTTTATGATCGCCGTCTCCATGTGATAAGTGCACGTCCTCCTGTGGTAGGCAGTGATAATGAAGATGTCCACGGTAAGACTGGCCCACAGCACTGTTGCTGTCCACAGTCATTGTAAGAGATAAGCATGGCTCTGTGGTCTCAGTGCCTGAGATCTGTTCAGGTTCCACAGATGAGCAGCATTCAAAGGGAGAGCGCCTGCCAGAGACGTTATCCAAGCTCGACTCTGGTGTGATGGAGACAGGCGGACACATATCAACACTGTGTGCTCTGCTTTGCATAGCTGTATGTCTGTTATTTGAATCATGTTCATCCTGGCTAGTGGCACAATCTGTTGTACTTTTTCCAGCTCTATACATGTTCGAGTACCAATTTATCTTATGCACATAGAGATTGCAGCGGCTGTCCTGCACATCCATTTTAGCCGGACACCTGCTCGAGTAACTGTGTTCCTCTTTCGCTTCTCCCTCGGGACATAAATCTTTACGGTGAGAGTTCCTCTGTGTGTCTGAGTGCTCTACAGGAAGTGAAACTGCAGCTCTCAGACTTTGTGAGTGCTGCTCTGTTGCAGTTGCCAAGGAGACATTGTGGCACTCAGAACAATCTAGTCGCTTATGTTTAGAGGGGAAATCATCAAGACTGTGGTCACTTTTAGACTTTAACCCTTTGTTCCCGTCTGTATTCTGTGGCACTGAGTCATCCCTCAGATGTTCTGTATTGTGGGACAATCCTTGTCTAATACGTTCATTATTCTGTACTATAAAATGCTCTGTATTGCTGCTGTTGTAATCCTGTTTCAACACATCAGCTCTACCTGCACTGGATGTGTAACTAAAATCCTGTATAGCACACTGATCTGAACTATCGTGGTAATCCCGACTTTGTGTTACAGTGTGGTGGTTATTGTGTCTGTAGTCCTGATTCTGTGCTCCATATGGACTTTCGTGTTTAGTGGTAAAACCCTCTACAATGCCGTCATTGTCTGTACTTGCTGACCGTGAGACAGGAGCCCTGCTGGAGCTGACTGGAGGCCGGGATGCTGGACGGTGCGGAGGCACCGCAGACACTTCTGCCAGCTGGAGGACAGCCGCTCTACCGCTGTGACAGATGACGGGCACTGCCCCACAACTTGGATACGGTGATGAGGACGAGCTCCTCCTGTCCTTGGTTGTTGTAACGGGCTCCTCCTCTTTGCTCTTCTGCCAGATCTCTGACTTTACAATGCCAGTCAAATGAAACTGATCCATTTGGACCTCTTTGTCCACTTCAGACACGTCATGAACTTCAGAAATGCCAGGGCTATTCCGAATCAAATCCTGCCGTGTCTGATATGCTACCTGTCTGTAGTCGCCTGCATTTGCATCACTTTCACTGCTTGAAGTGTTTGCAGCTGATGTGCTACAGTTGTTGGCATCATGTTTACTGTTATTTCTACTTGTAACTGTTTCTGGGTCTCTTAAATCTCTACTGGCTGAATGCATCTGAGTTTCACTAAATGTTTCCACATTTGCTAAATACTGATGAGCTTCTCTCTCCGGTGAACTTGTAGCACTTTGTACACTGTGAGTGTCTGTTTCCTCAACTCTTCTGAAGGCATCGCTGCTGGATGTTCGCCGCAGATCACTGAAGGTGTTCACAGTTGTCCTATAAGTTTTCTTAATGTCTTTATATGGTTGATTTTCAGCTCCAGAGGAAGCATCAGCAGTTTCTGCAGCATTCACCTCAGCTTGTTGCCAGGCTGTCAGAGCCTCCTGCAGTTCAACCATTTGCAGGTAGCAGGCGGCAGTGAGCAGACTGTAATACTGTTGCTGGCTACCAGCGTATGGCACAGCTCCTGTGTAAATGTAGTCCAAAAGAGGTGCCAATACAGCGTCGGACAGACATGGAGCCTGAAGTTCCACCAGGGCACCAGTGCAAGACAAGATAGATGCCAGCACTGGACTAGAAGCTGCCAGAACACACCTGGAGGAGCAAAGATCGACATGCAGGACAATTAGAAACATACGACATTTAAGAATGTTTGACCAATATGTACATGTGGAGGTGTTTGTTTGTTTGTTTGTTTGTTTAAGCAGCTTCTGTTGCTCACCTGTGTGCAGGGTAGAGCTGAGCTGGGCTCTGTCTCTGTAGGAGCACACAGTCACAGAACTGAGCTTGCTCTCTTTGGAGGTTCAGATAAGCCAACAGTGACACTGCATGGCTGCCAACGTCCTGGACACAGGATGCCACCTGGAGAGTTCAGAGCAGTCCACAGGAGTTATGTGCAGTTAACAAGACAGAAGAATACCTGTGAAGAATCTCACACTGATAAAGGATAGGTTCTATTTTTCTTTTTTACTGTCCTGATGAACAGACTTGTCTTGCTGTAACTATTTGTCCTGATTATGCTGGTGCTTGTAACATCTCGTTCTAATGCATTTTCAGTGTAACTGATGAGGGACACAGTGCACACAGCTGTGTAAAAATGCATTAAACAGTTTAACTGAAGTTAATATAAAGCTTCATTTGGCCACGTTAGATAAACTGAGTGAGAATCATCTAAGATTAGAGTGTTTTAGCACCAAAAGAAAACCACAAAGAAGGAATTTAACACTGAAAGAGCTGTACTTTTATAAGGTGTTCAGATGATACGTCTCATTCAATGGACTGAAACTTGTATTACAATAGTTTTACATAAACTTGAGTTACAAATTTGCATGGAAGGACAACTGTTGATTGTGTCTCAGTCACTGAAAGCACATGAGAAAGGACTTTTATCTATGAAGACTAAGATAGACTGAAAGTCATGAAAACTGCTTTAATGGTAATTTGGGTGTCTTACTAGTATTTTAAGACAGCATCAGTCTTTGCTAACTTTGAGTGAGGCTAAATGATTCAAGTACTTCCTCTGACAGCTTTGCAGGTTCTCTCTTAGCATGCACCTTGAGATTCTAGTCAAAGCTTCAAGAGATATTTAAACATATCAATATATTCTTGAACTGAGAAACAGCATTACATCCTCATTTCTATCCAATAAACACACCTTCTTTCAGTTACATTCAGGAATGTACAAGCTCGCAAAGTTCTTCCAATAGACCCACTAACAAAACAATACATGCATTCTTTTAATATGGATGTTTATCAATAAACATTTCCAATCCGCTAATACGCTTAACAAATATAGAAATTTACAACCCTAAAGACAGCAAATCTTTACTTGATTGTTTCACTAAAGTAGCAAGCTATCTGAACATAGAAATAAATACTCTCTTACCTCCATGTTGTGTTGGGAGAAAAGCAGCAAACCTCCACTTGCTTGCTTGCAGTTGAATGATGAAAAGAACCTCTATAGAGGCTATATAGTCCCAGTTTACTATCTACGCACACTGTGTCTTATGGAAAACAATCACACGCTTTTCATATCGGGAGCATGGCATGACGCGGAAGGACAGGTGCTTATAAGGAGTGCCGGCGTCTAACGTCAGAATCTCCATTCCCTGTTATGGAGGGACAGTGAGACCGGCCCACTGAGAACTGACAGAACCGTAGCAAACAGAGACAGTGTTTCCACTCGCATCACAAGAAGACTGCATGAGGGAGGTTATTTTTCTGAATGATACAAATATGCAGTAAATACCAAGTTGTCAAGGTGAAAGATTGAGCACAGGGCGAGTGTTCATACTGAAAAAGGACTTAACTGTCTAAAGCAACCCTTTATTTTTTGTTGCAGGGAGGTCAGAGGTCAGTTCAAGCATTAACTAACTTAATATGCCAACTTCTGAGTCTCCTCTAGAGTCAACTGCTGCATTGTTAAAGTCACACGAAAGCCACAGCAGAGAGCGCTGAAGGAGAAACGTGTGATACATGCAAACGTTTCTACCTGCTTTGGTTCTAGAGGGAAACTTCTCCAGTGTCAGACTACGAGCCTGTCCCCCTCAGCTGACGTTTTGTTGACAACTCCATACTGAGCCGTTTCTCCACCCTTACACACCATGTGCTTGTCACGCCTTTTAATCTCTGCAGCACTCTAACGTTACAGCCCAGCGTCTCGCTGACCGCAGGGCTCTACTACATTTTCCCTTCCAGTGTGCAATGGAAATACTACTGGAGCACCCTGCATCACACAGTGAACCGCTTGAAACGCATCTTGCAGCACTTACTAAAAGCTAATAATAACGCCTAACGACACAGTTTATTCTGATGGTACATAGAAGTATGTATAAAATATGAATCTCACGCACTAAGACTGATCTGTTTACTGCAAACTGAATGAATGTAGCAGACTAGGCTTTAATGTTTTCTATAGAAAAAGGGAGTTGTGTACTGGTATTTTGCTTAAAATCACCCATAGTTATAGATTTCCTATGTTATTAAGTTAATTTATACAAACAAGGTGCCAGAATAAAATTTAGGAAAAAATATTTAGGTAAAATAAATTTTGCTTCATGGTAGCTGAATAAGGCACATAATTGTGTTGTGTACACTCAACTGCCACAACATTAAAACCACATGAATAACATTGATAACATCTTGTTATATTGGCACCTCTCAAGGGGATTGGCTAGGCAGCGAGTGGACATCAGTTCTTAAAGTTGACGTGTTGTAAACAGGAAACATATGCAAGTGTAAGGACCTGAGGAATGCCAAGGGCCATATATTGATGGTTAGACAGCTGGGTCAGTGGCTGGTGCCTACAAAAAGCGGTACAAGGAAAAACCACAGCTGGATCATCGACAGGGTCATGGGCACCCAAGGTTCTCTGATGCACGTGGGCACTGAACACTGGCACAAGTGGTGCCCAGTGCCACCCAACAGAAAAGCTACTGCAGTACAAACTGCTGAAATCCTAATGCAGCTATTATAGAAAGGTGTCAGAACATACATAGCTTGATGCCTGTCAGAGCGTCCTTGCTGACCCATCTTTACAGCTGAAAGCATACAATGTGCACGTGAGCATCTTAATCTAGACGGTGGAAAATGCCGACATGTAGCTCCTTCCTAAACTAGATCACACCAGCAGTACTTCACCTTTTTCAGGAGGACAACAGGAACGTGACGAGGAGCTCAAAGTGTTGACTTGGACCCCTAACTCCCCTAAACACCTGTAGGATGTGCTGCAAAAAGAAGTACAATCTACAGCAGGGGTGGGCAATGCTGGTCAGCTCATCATCAAGCTCTGCAGAAGTCTGATAACGATCCTGATCATGTGAATCAGGTGTGTTGGAAGAGGGAAACATCTAAAACATGCAGGATTGTGGCCCTCGAGGACCAGGATTGCCCACCCCTGATCTACAGAGTCCCCATCCTCAACTGGGAGGACATATAGGATCTGCTGATATCATCTTAATGAATGATACCACAAGACACCTTCACAGATCTGTGGGTTTCGTGCCTTGACGAGTCAGAGATGTTTCAGCTAAATGAAGGGGACCTACACAGGCAGGTGGCTGGTCAGTGTACAAATCACACCAGGTGACCAGTAACAACACACAAAGAGTACCACACGTAAGCTTGGCTCATGGCAGCTCTGCTTGTTTCCATTCAGCCGGTGTGTAGTGACATAGCTCACGTAGTGGACTGCAGTTGCATGCAAAAGAGAGCGGCTCCCGTGGTCACAATCACGGCTGCAGTTTTTAGCAACATCACGTTCTGCTACTGTACGCACAAAGCCTCTAAAGGTTCAGGGTCAATTCACAAGAGAGCAACAATGGCTGTGTCCATCCCATTTGTAACGCCTTTATTTTTAGTCAAGGAATACAGCAAGTCACACATTTTACTGACTGGTTCCTGAATCAGTAGATGCAGTCTATTTATTGGGAGCGTTTAAAGAGGTATCTGCAAACACAAGCAGTCAAAATGAGAAAAAGTAACTAATGCCAACAGTCGGGCTTCTAAACAGGACAAGCAAAATAGTATTTCTTTAGATTTGTGTGTTTTTATCTGTACTATCAGGTCAGATTCTCTTGCAAGACTGAATTTTCAATTTCCATGTGCATGAAGCTGATACTAGTTGAAGCTACCGAAGCCAAAGCTGTCAGACGCATGCACACCAAATACCAAAACAAGCGTCTTGCTCTTGGCAGCCGCATGCCAGTGTGACATAACCAAAAAAACGGGCACCGCAGGGACATTTCAAACATGCGCTATGACTGACGTTGTTTAGTAGCTAACGTTCTGTACTATACTTCCAGCACACGGTGGAGTGTCTTCTTTAATGAACGCAAAAGTGAGTTTCAACATAATCCCTCCACCATCTGCAGCCCTACAGACGTGGAATCCATCCACTACCTGTACCTGCTTATCCCTCGGAAGGCCGCAGGAGGCAGCTGGCATTGGTCGAGAGGCGCTTTGCACATTTACACGTACAGGCGATTATGAGTTGCCAGCTAACCTAACCAGCAAGACTGTGGGAGGAGACAAGAGGAGGAGGAAGGAGGAGGAAGAAAAACTGTTAAAAAGACATTTGGATTTATGTAGTAAGCAAAAGGAAAAAGCGGAAACAAGGCAAAATTCTGTTTTTTTTTTGTCTGCTTTCCAATAACAGCTTTGCATGCTCTCTACATTTTGTCAAACTCTTAATCCAGTTACGCATCTTTATTCTTCTCAGTGAGATGCTGTACAGGTATACAGGTAGATTGTCTTTTGTTAAGGTGACAATGTGACAAATAAAATTCAAAACCAAATTTTTCCAAACACCAAATTACTTTTTAAAATTTTGATCTCTTAATAGCGATCGATCATTATAACAAAGACCGGGAACGTCTGCACCAAACTGCATGTTCGTTTGTCCAACAGCTGTCGAGACGTTTCACTCTGAACCACAAATGTCAACCTGCTGGTGGTGCTCCGGCTTTAACAGTCAGGAGATCCTCAAAGTCATTGAGGCTCATCTTCTGGGCTCCTTGAATGTCCGTACAAAAAAAAAAAAAAAAAAAAGACCTATGCCAGTCCATCACGTACATTGTCCTGGTATACACTGCACACACTGACAATCACGCTATACCCAGCTGACTACATACCAACCCTATTTCTGCAACACATACAGTACAGGTCTCCAGCTGTTTACTTGTTGTCCCACTTCCATTTTTACACATGTAACATCATCTTCGTCTTGCTCTTCTTCCTTTCCCCCACACATCCAGAACATTGCAGTCATGGCTTCTATTCTTAGCTCTTTGGCATTACATTGTACCCACTCGTCCCTACATTAACACTCCCTGCAAGAACACACATAGTAACAGCAGGACGCCAGGTCTACTTCAGGACCCTGCTGCCAAAAGACGTGCCAGAGCGATTCGAATAAGCCTGGAGAGCGTTCAAGAAGTGGCCGTGTGTCTTGTTGGCCTCGGTGTTAAGATACATACTGAAAAAATACTCAATGTGCAACATCTCTGTCTCAGTTCTAGCTGCGGACCTTTGCCCCATATATGCCTCTCTTCCACAGCCACTACTATCTTGTCAATAAAGATTAAATGCAAAACAAACCAAAAAAAAAAAAGCACATCTGTTAGGAATTTTAATACTTTAATTCCAACGGTTCCTAGATGTCATAGCAGCAGTTAATAAATCAGATACCCACCTAATCAGACACACATGATCCTCACACACGTGATGCAACTGAGGCTGAAATAAATGGTACCAAATATAACAGTGCGCGTGCATCAGCAGAAAGCCTCGAGAACACAGCGTTATTAACGCGTCACAGGCACGACATCATTCAAATCCAGACAAGGCGCGACGTTCAAAAGTTCGTCTGAGCTGAAGGTGTCTGACAATGTTTCCAATAAAAGCCTAATAATTTAAAAAGTCACAGAAAAAGTGCAGAAAAAGTATTCAGTAATTTTAAAAACATGTCATTGCAAAAACACAGTTAGCAGTAAGGATTTGCTGATATTTGCTGATTTTCTCCCTGACGGCTACTATTTGTGAGATCAGGTGCTGAACTGAAAACTTAAAGCTTTGGTACATCCCATTGGAGTGACAATGCGAGCTAAAAAGTGCATAAAAATCAAGCAAATTACTCCATTTCCAGACACATGGTGCAAACTGCAGAAGACAGGGTGAGACAGCCTCTCTCTTATCTTTAGTATTTAAAGTATGTGCTCTTTTCTTTTAGTCTACTCTATGGACAGAGTAGTGCAGCATTAGTAACGGTAAAAGCAGCAGTGCTACTCCTCCGACACAAAAGGGGATTATAATTTGGCCTACTGGCATGAAGTACAACAATCTTTGAATTTCTGGCACATTTTTTAAAGTCAATCTGCAACAGAAGCTCTCAGGCTGAGTCAGAGAACAGATCTCTGGACCAATCACGCGTCAGGTTCTCATTATCAAGGAGGTAATCATTAGATCCATCGAGACTCCCCTCAAGAACTGTCCCGCCTCTCTGTGATGATTGATCCAACAGAGTTCTTTTACAGTTCAATCCTCCCTGCTGTCCGTCCCAGGCAGAACCCAAATGACAGCTCCTGTCATCAGTCTGCCTCCTTCTTCTGGGCGTTGCACTACATTGTGTTTTACCAGCAGGTGTCGGGGGAACAATTACTTCACTGTCCTCATCATCACAAACCTTTGAGTCTAATTTGTGGTCAACTGTTCCCGCTGGTCCCTCGTTTTGAGCCTCTCCCTGAACCCTCAGGTGTTGCTGAGCCTGTCGGTGGTTTTTGTGCTCGTCGGCTTTCCAGAACCTCCTTCCTGGAGTAAGTCTGTAGCTGCATCTTCTGGATGTGCTGCTCCACACTGAGTTTTCTTTTGTAGACTCTCTGCCGCGCTGAAACAGCTTGTTAGCCTTGAAAGCGTTCCTTTTACATAAGACAGAGGGGGTGGTGGTGGTTTTAGCTTGCTTTTTATTGTCCAGTTGATGCAGATTTCCACAAAAAGCTCCAGAATCTTGATAGTCAAGTTGTAAATTGCAATCACCCGTCAAGTTTCTGTATAAGCAGGCAGGCGACTGGGACACAACACCTACTTTTACGATGGGGGTGGACTGAGAGGGAGGGACAAATTCAAAATCTTGAGTGATCTGTGGGATTAAACTGCTCCTGTTGGTGCATTTCCTGCTTTTGAGCTTGTGTTTGGCTGGTGTTGAACATGTGACATTAGCGTTCCCATCTCTTTGATGCTGTTGGTCTGGCTTTGTAAACAGCGGGCAAGCTTCTGTGGCTGTTCTGACAGTTTCTGCATTTGTGTTGAGCATCTCTGTGTTCGTGAGTGAGCCACTGAAAAGGTCTGCTGAACAGTTGTAAGTGTCCCCTTGAAGCTGCTCTTCTTCCTTTTCAAAACACTGGGAACTATCCTGCTCATCCTGCTCATTACACTCACGGGAACAAACGTTTCTTTCTTCACTCCTGGTCAGGCATTCCAGAGGGTTCCCATGTACCTGGTTTAATAAACCATGTCTGTCCGCTCCACCCAAAGCAGGTGTATTAGTGATATCTAGGAACATCTGTGAATGACTGTGTGTCATGTGGGTGTTTCTCTGACTAGCAGAAGTTGATTCAGTTGCTGAGTTTGTAATGTCCAGGGTACTTTTTGCTGTTTCTTTCTGTTGGTGCACATTTCCATTGGACTCTGTTTCACTAGCTACTTTAAAATCTTTGTTTTCTTCACATAAAAATGCTGTAAGACTCTCAGAGAAAGGCAAATCCTCCCAAACCAATGAGCTTGACAAAAATGTTCTGTTAGCTTGTCTGGGAGAAAGCTCCTTCACATCGGCGCTGTGCCATTTGCAGTCAGGCTGTGAGGGACTGAGCCAGGTGTTCAGGACGGGGCTGTTTTCAACCGCTTCTTTAACAGATAAGTTTGGGTATTTGACAAATGATGGACTACTATACAAGCTGTGCTCGACAGCGAGGAAAGAACTTCTCTCCTCGGTGGTGTTATGGTTCTCCAGGCAGCCTCTTTGTGCAGGATGTGGTGTGGTGCTGTTGCCTGTCTGTCTGCTGGTCTCATCTCCACTACCCTGGGTACCGCAGCATTCCTCTTGCTCTGCTGACGAAGTAATTACTCCGAGTGACTGTTGCCATGGAGGGGTGGGAGTAAGGGTGCAGTCCTGGAGCTGTGATCTAGGACGGAAACAAAAGGAACTGTCACGAAAAACAAAAAAGACGTGGCCACAAATTGTGCGCTTGCTGGCTGACATGTAAGAAAAGATTAAAAGGCTCACTCATCAAACTAATGACCTTGTAAGAATTTGTGTTGCGGAGTCATTTTGAGCAACATTTGTTATTTCTTTGTGTTCGCTACAGTCTGTCCTGGACACAAAATACAGTGAATTACCAGACAGGAAGCAATATATAACTTTCTACTTTCATTACCTTTGCAGTGATGGGGACAGGAGACCAGAGGCAGACAGTGTGACATTATTAAAGCTGCTGGTTGGAGAATGATCAGAAATTAGCAGCAGGGCTGCTGCTGGAAGTCTGCAGGTTTTGCTGGAATCACCGGATCCCCCTTCATATTCTGAAACTTTCTGAAGAAGACTCCGATAATAACTGACGACCGTGCAGCCTGCCAGGCCCGTAGCTTTGGGGAGAATCATCTGACTGGCAACAAACTGGTCTGTACTGGAAAAGCCATTCGGGAAGGATCCTCCAAACCAAGGTCCACTTTCTGCTTCGCTTGCCTGAAAGACACAGATGACAACAGAGACAAATGAAATCACGCAACCTAGAATTGAATTCAATAAAACACACTTTGACATATTAATCCGTGTATCATTTGTTCTTTGTACATTCAAGTGGGAAACCACATCAGAAAATAAAAAACTATTTCATGATTCATAGTTAATTCATACTTCATAGTTTGTGCACAAGTTAAAAATAGGAAATGAATTAACAGATCACAGACCAGATTTGATTTTGATATTTATTCTGTCTGATTTGTACGGCTACTGACTACTTTGTCTGTTGCACCTGATAAGCTTTCAGAAAGTACACTGGCCTTAATGGTGCTACCTCATTAATGCAATAAATATCAACAGAAGTGTTCTCAATGAGCTAATAACAACTGAAATGTCAGCATGGCTGGCTTGTCAAGTTTGTGTTATTGTAATTTGCAGTGCTGTTTAAGGTTGGATTTACCAAGAGGGGTGGTTGACAAAAAGAACACACAATATTCTGGCACCTAAGTAGCTATTTCATATATGTGCCAATGTGTAAATCATTCAAAAACCACCATTAATATATTCAGTAACTAATTTATATTTATATCAGTGAATTTAGTACAGAAATTCGCTTCTACACTTTTCTTGACAAAGCAGTGGAGTCAGGCACAGTTATACAAACACAAAGACTCAATCTTATGGTTAACAGTTACTTGTAGCTGTAGTTAGAATATTTGTACATAACTAGCATACAAACGTTTCTATCATACGTTTACCTTTAAACCAAAGATGAAATGTCTGCCGATGAAACAGTCCTCAACAGCCTTCACCAGCAACGTGAGTCTTGTTGATGGTTCAACCGGCCCATCCAAGTCTTCCACTAACCTTCAAAATGACGGACACAACAAAAACGCACACTGCTCTTCAGTAAACAGCAAAAAGAGAAAACATTAATCACAAATTGAGATTTTTAAATGTGCCTAATTAAACACTGGTAAAGCAAAAACAGAGAAGGTACAGTTTCACGGAATAAATGCCAGATTTTTCTACATCATGCACTAACTTATTTCTGTTCACATCCTGTGCTTAACGACTTCTTAGGGAACCACTGCAACACCGCTTCTAAACCTTGAGATACATTTTAATAGTGATACTAACATACTACTGTATGTGGAGGGAGACTGTGCAAAACCATTAGCACGAGACATGATGGGTTGGTGATGCAAGACTGATGAAACAGAACTTGTAAGGTTCAAAAATAACTTTAACAAAAATAACTTGTAAGGTCATGTTTTTTTAACTCACCTCTGTAATTCACTTGCATGAATGCCAAAGAATGGGTTCAGGCTGCTTCCAAACACTGTGACGCCAAATATGCGACTGTCCCAGGTCACCCTCAGAGAGAGGCGATACCTGTACTCGACCTGTTCCCTCAGACACCTGTAACCACATCTGGAGCATCTGTATCTGTGGTGGGTGGACAAGAGAAGACAGATGGATCAAGATCTACATGGGAGGGAGCTGTGCAGGCTTAATACGCATCGCATATGCATTTTCTATATGAAGAGTTCATTTGCAAAAACAGATAACTCCATTTTTGTCGAAGATCAGAAAACTTTTTTTGGTGTTTGCTTGGGATGTTGTCAATCAAACTGAAGTTGAGTGGAGATGACTCAGTAGAAATGACATGACAAAAACAGAGATAACTTAAGATTGATATTGTCTCAGGTAGACGATGGAAAAGTTGGTTTTCTGAAGGTTTGTGAAGATGGAGTTATCTGTTTTTGCAAATGAACTCATCATATCTTTTATATCTTTATTTTTATATTCTGTGCTCGCACTTGTCTTTTTTATACGTGTAATTTTATACTTATGTTTGCACTATTTCTTATATGTAAATGTTTATTTCTAGTGTGTGTATCTCTGAGTGTACTGCTGCTGAAAACACTGAATTTCTTCACTGTGAGATAAATAAAAGCAGATCTTATCTCATCGACTCATTTTAAATATGAAACTCATTGAGATACTTGCTTTATTTAAGTGCTGTTGGCACAAAGCATTTCTATTGATTGGGACAATTCAACAGAGCATTTCTTTACAGCAAAGTTTCCAAAGAGAGTTTTCTACAGAGCCGCTGCTTCTCTATCTGGAGTTTAACCAAACAGGTCCTTCAGTCCGGTTCGCTGCTCGTTTACCTCGTCGCGTCCTGCTGTTCGACATCCACCCTGCAGAAGCAGCCTTTACAGCACGGATAAAACACACAGGAATCCTGCAGAGACAACACAGCACAATCCACCAGAGCCCGTCTCACAGACATCGAGTCGACCGGGAGATCCACCTGTAGCTAGCATGCTAACGCCAGGCTAACTTCTCAAAATGCACAAGTTCAACGGAGGAAACTTCGCTACCAAAAACTGTGACAAAAACGGATATAAATGCTGATTTAAATTTAAAATATAGCACATAAAAACGTCAACTTTCAATTTCAATGCCCCGTCGTTGTTCGGTAACACTCATTTGTTGCTCCTAAACAGAACGCTGCTACGTCTTCCTCGTGTTTTGATTCACAGTCTCCTGTTGACTCAGCTGGGAGGAACGTCACCGCCGCCTACCGGCCGAACGCGGAACTGCATGTTAGATAAAACTAATAACATTCCCAGTAAAATTCTGGCAGCTTTGGTTGGCAGCATTAAACGGTATTTTTACAGTGTTATAATTGTGATTTAATTCATTACAGGTTTGCAAAGAAGGATATGAGGTTTTCCGTTTAATACTGTAACTGCTGTGACTGTAACAGGCTTCACTACATTTAATTTCAAATGCAAAATCGCTCACTCACCACTGTATTCATGATTTGGTTGGTTGGACATCACTAAGCATTCATAGACAACAACACTGGTATATGTTCAACTATAAAGCTCTGCTGGTCAAACTCCACAAATACCTCAACACCCTCCTCACTATCAGCTCTAGTAGGTACCATCTGCCTCAACATGGTTGCTTTTAAATGTCCTCCAGATTTTAACAGATTTTGGTAAAACAGCGTTCTCCTATCATGCACCATGGTCATGAAACAATCTTCAAAAAACTCCTAAACTGACACATTCACATCCATTAATGAGTTTAAGAGCATCATAAAGAATACAGTCACTGTTTTTCTTGAGAGGCCACTGTCCTTGAATAGCTGTCAATCTGTTTTATTGTTTTACTGTTCCTTATTCATCTGTTATCATGTATCTGTTTTGTATTTGTTTTTTGACTTTGCATGGCTGCTACCTTGGCCAGGTCTCCCTTGTAAAAGGGATTTATAATCTCAATGGGACTTCCTGGTTAAATAAAGGTAAATAAAGGTAAACATAGACAGACAGATAGATAGATAGATAGATAGATAGATAGATAGATAGATAGATAGATAGATAGATAGATAGATAGATAGATAGATGTGATATGCTGAATATATACACTGTTGCACGTAAAGTTGGAATCAAATTTATTCATTTATTTATTTTTACCTCTTCTTATGAAATGATAATGATAATCAAAAGAGGAATGTGTCTGAAAACAAAAATGATTCCAACATTATGGGCAACAGTGTATAACGCTTCCACTGTTTTTAACGTTAACTACAGTAAATGACAACATTTTCTTATTTGAAAATTCCCCACTGTGAATCGCAGACATCTATCAATAAAAAATTGTCTTTCTCATTTATGATCTACAACTGAGATCATCCAACTCTGTTTTCATGTTTAAAAAAATGCACCTCTAAACCAAAAAAAACCCAAAAAACAATAAAAGATGAGGCAAGTTACATTTAATGCATTTGGAACATTTATTTAAAGGCAGCAATGATTGGTTCAGAACTGAAGATGCTTCTTGGATGGGAGCTGAAAAGTATGCTCTCACTGTGGTGAACGATCTTGGAGACCTCGAGCACATCGGGTCTGTGCATAAATTTGTAGAAGTGCTCAATAAAGGATTAGTATGCCACAAATATCACATCACCATATCATCAGAAGCTTCACAAATATGGGTGCAAAGTTCAGTGACAGAAGGGAAGAGTGGGAATTTACAACTCCAAGTGTTGTTTTTACAGCCACTTTGCCAAGCAGTGTGCTGCATATGTCTTCTGCATGAACAATAAAGATCTTTTTCAAGGCCCAAATAATCAAAATCAGGTATTTCAACATGAGGAGCTTGCTGCATGTTTGTATTAGACCTTTAGAGAGGTGACAATGCAAAAACATTTACATGTGTTTAAAGACGTGCAGACTGACATTGTGACATTCCATAAATGTTCAGATCTTATCTCATGAATACACAGTTGATTTTGTGCATATACAAGGATCAACTGCAGTAAATCAACTGACAGGTGGTTGGGCTGATGCCTCAGATAGTGAAACATTTCCTTTGACAGCATGACCTATTCCATCTGCATTCCCATCTGCTGACATCAGACCATGACACCAAGTTGCTGTGAACTCAGATGCAGGCTGACATACCTTGTGACTCTGCATACTGTCTCAGTGACATTGATAAGTTCCTGCTCAGAGGGTACCAGCTTGTCTGGTTCTTGCATAAGATCTTATTTTACCAGCAGTCGCTTCATCTCTAGTGAGATGTGATTCTGGGTGAATTTCCACATGCAGAAGACTCTGTGTCTAGTGGTATGAACACAACCGCCTCTTGTGAGCTCACATTCAGAGTTTAGACTGAGTGTAAGAGCTCAGATGAGGTGGTCAAGAGTGGAACAAAGCTGAACGGCAAAGAGGCCAAGATGTGTGACACAAACAGCTGTGTGCCTGTACTGTCACTCGGGTTTCCTGCAGTTGGTGACGACTATCAGGCATTTCAAAATCTTTAGAGAGTTTAGAGAGCAGTGAAGCTGTGAGCACGAGGAACATTTGGACAAGCGATAGGAGGAATCATTCACCAAGATCCCGCAAAGCCTCATAAGCCCAGTTGTTTCAGGTTTCTTAACAATGCCCAGAGCGTCCAGCAGCTTTCTGAGCTGCGGTCTTTTCACCTTTTGATCGGCACTAAGTCATTCTGTCTGTAGAGGAGTGACTGATGTGTGACTTGGATGACATTTGATTATAACGAACATTAGAAGCTTTTGAATTTCACTCGTGGGGGCTCAATAAAGCACATCAGGATGTAACTCAGCCGATCACAAATACAGAGTTTTGTTGTATTTCTTTTTAACACTGAGGCATCAGATTTGAGTGATTGCCCAACAGATTACTCAACAATCAGTTGTCACGAAGAGCTGTCGGTTTTCAGTTAGCATTGTGAAATTATTCCCTGAAAATGACTTTTTTTTTTTTTTTTTTTTTTTAACGAACTTAGAACGAAAGCAACAGAAAAAAGTGATTTGGAAATTTGGAATTTTTTTTTGCTGAACATGAAAGCTGGAACATTTTACTTGTGGAGACACATTGCTGCTGCATTTGAAGCATCTGTTTTAAAGACTTTGAGCACCAACAAAAAAGTCTCTGTGCCATTTCTTTTAATGTGGCTGCTGCAGACATGGGCTGGAAGGTGGAGCAGTTGGTTAGCACTGTTGCCTCGCAGCTAGAAGGTGGCTGGTTCGCGTCCCGGTGGGGGCACCGGGATCTTTCTGTGTGGAGTTTGCATGTTCTCTCCGTGCAGCGTGGGTTCTCTCCGGGTTCTCCGGCTTCCTCCCACAAAAACATGTTGAGGTTAATTGGTGATTCCAGATTGTCTGTAGGTGTGAATGTGAGTGTGCTTGGTTGTCTGTCTCTAAGTGTGGCTAGATGATGGATGGATGCTGCAGACATCTTAGTGACAGAAATCTCAAAAAGTCTGCAAATATCACCAAATAATTACACATAAATCTATTTCAAAAAGCTCATTGGGAAGAAGACTTGTAACAGAGAAAATTGAAATAAATAACAGACACACTCCTAAGATGTAAAATGTGTCTGACAAGTCGTGTCCAGGTTAGACTACACTTGTATTTCTTTGTGTTAAACCAGTTTTGTAGACATGGTTCCATTATCAGACAAAGCAGCGGTGACTCAGTTGTGCCTCTTTTGCAAAATCAAGATCTTTTTATGCAATTAACCTCTTCTGCATTTGAAGTGTCACACAGTAAACAAGAAGCACACACACACTTATAGACACGTCCACTTCTCATTTACTTCAATTTTTTCTTCTCATGAATTTCAAGTAAAGACCACACAGCACAGCACTTCTGCTTCCATCTGGTGGTCTGAAAATAATCCAAACTGTCCCCCAGGGTCCTGCTGGTCCCATCTACAGAACAGAAAAACTTGACCATAATGGACAGAAATGACATGTTGTATGAACTCAGCTTTAAAAAAAACATGTAATACTTTTGCTCTTCCTGTAAATCACTTCAAGTAACAGAGTAAACAGTCTTTACACATTCTTCAGAATGGTTTACAGCATTCCATCGAGCTTAAGATAACAAAGTGAAACAAAAGGATGTTTACGCCTTTTACAAGGAGCAGAAAGCTGCCACACCTCCGGACAGGAGAGTGCGCAAATGGAAGCTTTTAATCCACACTTATTACTGTAGTGGGAATACAGTCTATATTCAGCTTCTTTTCCCAGTTTCTTTCTTTTTTTTTGAAACTGCCCTCGGCTACAGTGCGTAGGCTTCCTGCCTTGTTTCTGCTTTTTGAGGAAATGGGAGTGGGACTGACTACTCCAGAATCGGTGGCGCAACATTTCCAGCAACAGCTCTGCCTTTCAGGAAGACGCGCATAGAGCTGCGTCCGCGTTCCCACCGCGGGACATGGACTGACTTCACACCAAAGAAGTGGATTAAACGCCTCATCATGGAGTTTAACAGGTACTTGACATCAACTATCCTGCTTCAATCGTCACATTTGTTGCTTTAAAGGAAAAGAAAAACATGTATTTTGTCGTGTTTCCTTCCAGGCGCCACACCGCGTCTCTGCTCCTGCTGTTGCTGGCCGTGGCGGCGCTGCCTGGTAGGAACAGTGAACGCCAAGATAGTCGTTTAATATTCTCTGTGTGTGTATAAGAAATTGATTACCAGTGTGTTTGTGTGCTGCAGGAGTTAATACTGAAACAGGCTTAAATCTTGAGTGTACCAACGACTATGACGAAACCATGTTTTGCCAAATGGTGCGACCGAACTGCACCGAATACGACCTGAGGCTCAGGGATAACTTGGACCAGAGGTGAGGAGTTCATTACTGTCACTATTCTGGTGTTATTATGCAAATACAAATGTTGAATGTACTCAGACCATGTTGCATTTATTTATTTTTTATCATCTTGTGCTTCCACAGGACGACCAGTTGCACTTTCCAGCAGTGTGGCAGTGGACGGTGCTGCTGTTCTGTCAGAGTGATGCTCATCTATGGAAATACTCACACAGCCTCAGTCTGGAGAGGAGGCCAAAGCTTGGGGTCAAAAATCATCAGTGTCATTAAGAGCGGTGGGTTGACTTCCAGTCCACAATTGTGCAGCTGCTAAACAGACTGGAGGTCAAGAATAATCCACGTTCCCTTTTCTTTCTCTCTCTCGCCTCTGTTTCTGCACAGTTAAGCCCAAAACTCCAAAAATCCTGTCAGTGGAAGAATTAAATGGGAAAATTGGACTCACTTGGGACACGGACTACATAAATACTTACGAAACCTACTTGCAGAGCCTGACTGCTGAAGTGACTTACTATGTAAAAGGCAGCACAGAAAAGGTAGGAGAACGCTGAGATCATGCACAGAGTTCATTTGCAAAAACAGAGAACTCCATCTTCACAAACTTTCAGAAAACCTGCTTTTCCATCGTCTACCTGACACAACATCAATCAAACTTAAGTTATCTCTATTTTTGTCATGTCATTTCTACTCAGTCAAATTCACTCAACTTCACTTTGATCGATGTTATCTCAAGCAAACAACAAAGTTATCTGTTTGATTCTATCAGCTTGACGTCAAACTATAATTGTAGACTGTTGTTCTTGCTCTCATCCACACCAGGAAACAAAACTTGTCCAACAAGCTGTTGTCAACGGAAAGAATTACTATGAAATATCTGCTCTGCACCTGAAGCCAAGTACAATGTATGTGTTCAGCATGAGAAGTTCGACCACCTGGAGCAAGAAGTTCAGTGACAGAAGCATAGAGTGGGAATTCAAAACCGGTAAGTGTCGTCTTTTTTTTGTCACTTTTAATGCAGTGTGTTCTTTTTTTTTTTCTGAATCATGCATCAGGAGCGGGCTGCAGGGTGGCGCAATTGGTAGCACTGTTGCCTCGCAGCAAGAAGGTTGCCGGTGGGGGCACCGGAATCTTTCTGCGTGGAGTTTGCATGTTCTCCCCGTGCAGCGTGGGTTCTCTCCGGGTTCTCCGGCTTCCTCCCACAAGGTCCAAAAACATGTTGAGGTTAATTGGGGATTCTAAATTGTCTGTAGGTGTGAATGTGAGTGTGCTTGGTTGTCTGTCTCTAAGTGTGGCCCTGTGATAGACTGATGACCTGTCCAGAGTGTCCCCTGCCTTCGCCCTAAGTCGGCTGGGATAGACTCCAGGCGACCCCTAGTGAGGATTAAGCGGTGTATAGATAATGGATGGATGGATGCATCAGGAGCTCGTCAGCTTTTCAGAAAAAAAGAGAGATGCAGACATTGCCTGAACCATCACAGCTTTCAATCGAGGTGTCGCCAAGCAGTACAGTTTGTTGGCACAGTCCATAAGTCAGCTGTGCAAACGATTGTTTATGCGTTGCTATTACTTATTCACTCCGAGTGCCAGAATGAAACTAGTTCAACATGTCGTTACGCTACTGACAGCTGTGGGTGTTACGCAGTGTGACGTGGGCTTGTGTTTTAAAAAAATTCAAAACTACATCTGCCTGCTATTTTTTTCTGTTTCATGGTAAATCCAGCAGAAACGTGTGCTCAAATTGCAATATAGTGCCGTGTGACAGTGCGGCAAACACTGATCCAGCGTGTACTTATTATCAGGAAGTGTTTACCTGCACCGTGTCAGCACATTGGACCTGACATTGAAGTAAAAAAAAACAGAACAAATGCCACAGTACAGGAAGAAAAATGTTGAAAGGCTTCTCTTTCGTAATGGAAGGAGAGTGACTGATAGAAAAAAAAAATAATAATGCAGACACAGAGCACACTGCGCATGAGATGCTTGTGAAAATACTGTTTAAAAAAATACTGGACGTGTAATTGACGCCCTTGTTGCTGCTTCCCAGAAACAAGTCACTGTAAAGTCTAATAGCCTTTCTGGAGAACACAGGAAACAGACCAATGATCCATATTTGCATCTGCAAACTGGGGTGTGTTAACATTACTGCTGCACGTCGGTGATGACATGTGGCCACTCAAATTTCTAAAAAAAGCATTTCACATCACTGCATTTTCAAGCTGCTGATTCAATATGTAGCACTTGAATCAGTAGCGGCATCACTTCACACTGAGTAACACAAGCCTGTCTGCTGAGCTAAAGGCAAACCTCATGCAATTCACTCTGCATCGTGTCACCATCATCAAAACTTACTAAATACGTGTTGCTTCGCAGCTTCCCGTAGCTCCCTGACCTCGGTCATCATCGTCACCCTCAGTGTCGCTGCAGTCGTCCTCACTGGTGCCATTTATGGCTGTTATGTAAAGTAAGTCATGCAGACAGAAAAGTCTTTGTTCATTATATATGGTTCATTACACTGTGGCTTGTACCTTTAAATGCTGTAGCTCGTGTTTAATTTTGTTGCTTTATTTGTACATTCGATTTTAGGGTGAAATCCAAATGGTGGGACTCTATTCCAAAATATTCAAATTCAAACCTTCGTATTTTTCCTTCAACCAAGCCAGAGGTGAGACATTGAGTGACGTAAACCGGATGATGGTCAAATTACACACTCTTTATGTTGTTGTAAACATTAATTTTACTTAATATCCTTTTAATTTTATTGACATCATTCTATTTTTGGTTGACATCTTTCCATTGTTAGCGGTAAACAATACACATATTTTCAGTTTCCATGTGACAGTTTTCATTGTTTCTTGGTGCTGACTGCTTTCCTGCAGGAACCAATGCAACAAGCAGTCCATCGTTACTCATATTTTATTGTGGGAAAACTGCTTCTGCTACATGCAGTATGAAATCAGATTGCAGTTGCTAATTGTTGCAGGTTTTAAAATGACAACATGAATTTGTTTGGCTGAATCATAAACAGATGAAGTTACCGCTCTTAGTAGCTGTCCAACAAGTCTAACTTTGATGTTATCATGGTAACCACAGGGGTGACCAAAAGCAACCAGGACCTTTAAAACTCTCGTTCAGAAACATGACAAAGTTTATTTGAAACGTTTCAGATGTTCCAGGTCTTGAAGCCCGCGCCACCCATCATCTCCTCCATCTGCGTCGAGCCTCTTCTTCCAGATGACAGCAAGCAGTGGTTAGTGTGGTCGCACTGATGCATCAACAATATTTATATGTGATCAGAAATGGCGGTTTAACTAACTGTTTCTCCATATTCAGGTCAAAGATGTCGCTGACAGACACCAGCGGTGGGAGCTTTCAGCAAAGCAGTGGAATCAGCACGGGGTGCTCGCTTATCAGTTATGCTAACACAGAACGTCTGGACATCAAAGCCTGTGTGATGGATGCCCTTTGTAAAGACATCCCCGGCATCAGCCCCATCTCGCCGTTGACCACCAGTCCCCTTGCAGAATTAAACAAAGACAGCGGCTTAATCTCTTCTCCTATTAGTCTATGTGGTGGCAGAGTTGATGGCATGAGTTCTGGATCGTCTTTCTTTGACAACATAACCTATGCCCTCACCGTTCCACAGCAGATTATGGCGGACAACTCTGAGGTCCAGATGCGGGCTGAAATACCTTGTGACTCTGCATACCATCCCAGTGAGAGCAACACGGTGAACTGTCCTGACCAACAGGTACCTGGTTGCCTGCTTCCATGGCCACAGGGCCTCATTTTACCACCCGTGACTTCAGCTCTGGTGCCGACAGACATGAGCTATCAACTGTGCAATGCAGATTCTGGGAGTTTTTCAAACGCAGAAGACTCGAGCTTGTGCTCCAGCGCTACTTGCAACGACACAACCGCCCCTTGTGATGTTCTGTCCGGAGTCAAGGCCGGGCCTGAGAGCTCTGGTGAGGCGTTCAGGGATGCGATGAAGCTAAATGACAAGAGCCAAGAGGCCACCATATGCAGCACCAATCCCTGCTCTTCTATTGTAGTGGAGGATGGCTACCAGGCATTTCCAAACCTCATGGGGCAACCTGATGTTTTGATTTCCGAGCAGAGAAGAGCTGATCAGGAGGAGTCATCCACCAGCGTCCCGCAAAGCTTCTCAAGCGCCGTTGTACCAGGTTTCACTAACAATGCCCAGTGTGGCCAACGTCTCTCTGAGCTCCAAATGCCTTTTTTCCCCCAGTGTGTGCCCATAATCACAGAGAGCGGCTATCAGAGCGTGTAGTTTGGTGGTCTTGACTTGGGTTTCACAGTTTGTACTCGAACAGCAACAAAACAGTCTGACCTTAACCCTTTATCGGACACTCACTGAAATGAAATGAAAAAATGAAATGAAAAAATACTTAATCCCAGAAGGGAAATTCAATTATTAATTATATATATATATATAAAATTATTCAAAAAATACTTGGACAGTGAAAGTTACAACACTGGAGTGGATATCGGTGGATATGGGAGGACATTTTTTCTTGTTTTTGACTTGAAAGCTTCAGCTGTAGGCTGCAACTCAAAGTCTAAGCAGTTGCCATATACGATTCCTGGCCCACCTGGGGTAAAAAAGAATTCCAAATAATATGCGGAAAAATTATTGAAAGACTTGTGGAACTTATGACACTTGTGTCAAATCATCACTCTGGCTCACTCGTGATTGGTCAGAGGCCACAGTGACTGTGTTGTCATATAGACTGACCGTCGTTGATTGGCTGGATAAAGTCACGTGATTCTGCCCACTGCCATTTCAAAGCCTCCAAAAGTTACCATACATGGTTCTTTGCCCAATAAAGGGTTAAGGACCAATTTGTAGCTGTTCATGATGTATTGACTGTTTCACACGATCTTAACAGCAGATGGTGTTTTCCATACAAATGTATAATTTATGTAATATTTGACCTTGAGTTGACTTTATCATTCGCTGTTGTAGAATTTATTTTTTTTTAAATGAATGTGTATTTTATTTTTTTTTTTAGAAATAGCTCAGCTTTGCACCTTAAGAACATTTCATCTGTGAATACTTTGTGAATGTGTACAATGCATGTGTTTTGCTGCTTTAAGTCCTACATGTATTATTCAACAAAATTCATTCACTTTTCTAATTTATGTCTACATAGTAAATGGAAAATGCAAGAATCCTACAGGATGAACTCTTTCTTAAATGTATAAACATCAAGCATATATAAAAGCTTGTCAGTGTTAAAGCCTAGAGAGGACCATCTACAGCCCCTTGTGGAAAAATCTGGATTTACTAGTTTTTCCAACATGCCCTTGCAAGTCAGCACACTGTGGTTCACTGGTCCAGTCTTCCTAAACAGTTTCCTTATTATTCAGTGCTATCGCAAAACTCAACTGGGTTTATTCTACCCTTTAACAATCCATTTCAACAAGGCAGCCGTTTTAAAAGTGACACCACCTCAAGTATAACTTTGGACCTAAGTCTGGAGTTTAAGGTTTTAGTGCAACATAATTAAATGGAATCTGGGTTTAGACTTAAAAGTAAACCAAGTTTAAAGACAGGCTTAAATCTAATCTTTCTTAACTTTAAGTTTGGTGCAACATAATTTCAAGTTAAACCATGCTTAAAAAACTAATTGTTTGTAGTGAAACCCAGCGTTACAGCTCTCTGAGCTTGATTTGACCCGACAAACCATTACAAGAAAAAACGTGTTTAGCTAATCTAGTCATAACCCTTTAAGGAGAAATCATGTTGAAGCTGACTGAGTTCTGCGACTAAAACAAACTACAACAATCTGCTGTCATGCCGAGCTGCTGCTGTTCAGGCTTGTGAAACTACTTCCTCATTACTATTCTCTGGAACCTCTGAGCCATTTCCACAGAAACACGTCACCCTCATCCAGCATGACACACTCGGAAAACAAATAGACGGGATGGCCTTCTGTGGATAAGTGACGCAGATGTTTCTATTTAGATACATTTCCTTTGTAAGAAATAGTTCAAATAAAAGTTGTACTTAAGCTGGATTACTCTGAGTTGTGTTTGTGTCCAAGAGAGTTTTTAATGCTGAATTTTTCATTTCAAATGTGTTCAAATGTTCTGATTCTGTGTATTTTCTGTTGAATCTAACAATTACATACTGTACGAATGTATTGTAATGCTATACAGTTTAATAAAGTAGATATAAATATACTGCCATTCAGATTGCTATGTATTGTATGCATAGTGTTTACATGGAATTAATACAGAACATTGCTTCTTTGCCACTAAACTAAAGACAGCAGACATAAAAGGTTAGTTATATACAAATACTATACTGAAATATATAACACATGATGTAAATGGTCTTCCTGTGTGAGTTTGTATTAAACAGCTCAGAAAATGTTGCTGTGTGTCGTTTTTTTTTCCATGTTTGAATGGAAAATTCTGGCAGAGTTCAACTTCTTCTTTTTTTTTTTTTACATGTAACTTAAAAACTCACGGCTCTGTTGCAACATGTAAAGCAGCCTCGTGTGTCACGTACTGTATTAACTGTCCCTCTGAACACACAGTCTCACTGCTGCCATCCCGACTTTATGTAAAACCAAACGTTTTGGCAGTGACTCTCCCGCAGCAGGTGACGCATGCTTTGCTAAAATACATGTGCAAACAGTGATGATTCCAAAATTTTCGCCCATACCCAGTCCGTGGAAAAACATCAGAAATCCATCATGCTCCATCTCATCCTCAGTCAAGAAGAGAATAATGTGCAGAGGCCCATGTAGAGTATTTCCTGTAACTGGAGGAGCCACTTAAGGAAGGTTTTGGAGGTGGGGAGAGACTGTATTTGCTGTGAGGCCTTTGATTGGAAGAATGCCGGTGAGGAGGTAGGATGTCCCGGAGTAACCTTTGATTTAATCTGCGCTCCTTAGAAATTTTCTGTTATTGCTGGTGGCTCTTCTGTACTGACCAACCTTCCTGCACACTTGAAGCTCAGACTGCAGCATGCAACAACTGGGGCGGCTGAGGCTGAGGCCGTGGCTGGAGGAGCAGATTCAGTCTGGGAGGTATCCGGGAGTCAGCTGGCTGGACCAGGTAGAACCCTCCATCTTACTCTCATCACCACATGCATCTTAAGTAGTTTCTTGTAGGTGATATCACTTCATGCAGGGAATAAAGCCTGAATCGTGAGATAATAATAACGTTTCATTTAATTCCACAGTCAGCGCGAATCTTCCAAATCCCCTGGAAGCACGCTGCTCGTCATGGCTGGAGCATTGACAGAGATGCTACGCTCTTCAGGAGTTGGGCCATGCACACTGGTAGGAGCCAATATGAATGAGTTTTTTCTCCCCCCAGTTAGTTGGTCCCTAAAGCCATTCAGACAATTTTTTTTTATCATTATTCTATCAGTCAAATGCTAAGTTGTGTTGCAGGTTTACATTTATGATCATAGCCTGATGTTTTGCAGCAAAACCACAGCCAACAAAAATGTAACAGAATGGCCTGCTGGGGTCAGAGCTTCAGAATATAGATTTTTTTTGGATGCTATTCCAATTTGCAAGGTCAATATATAAGTTATAATATTTCCGATAATAACAAACAGTAATATATAACGATCATGCTGTATTATTGCTCTGCCTGGTTTGTTAAAGTGATTTGTTTCAGGGAAAATGAAGCGTTATGTTGTTAATCACCACCAACAAAAGTGGCCACGAGTGAGTGACCACCTCTTTATTAGTTTGCCTTTATTATATATCCCTTAGCTTTTGTATTAATCTTCCATTGCACAGGAAGGTTTGGGGTTAGGATGCATAACATGTCTTCACAACTTCTGCTCAAGGATCTGAACACTTCAAAAAAAAAAAAAAAACTTGCTTTGCTGGATTACATGAATAGAAAAGGAACAAAGAAAGTTCCAAGAACAACCTTCAGTAACGAGTAGAATTGTAAAATGTTATTTATTTTTATGAAGTTTCAGGAAGGTGCTTCTGCCACTCCTTGATGGTGGTTCCAGTGAAGAGCCACTACAGTTGTATTGTTTAGTATTTCAAGATCTACCACATTCCATACGATGCTACTTTCCAGTTAAGGGATAAGAGCGAAGCGGCAACTTCAAATAAAAGAAATGTACGCCAATTAAAGATATAACTTATCTGTGAAGGGTTAATTAGAAGGCAGTAACTATCTTGAAAGATTTAAGTCCAAGTCCCTGCTGTAAGGATTCAATGCTGAAATGAAAACTCACAGTCAAATACAAATAAAGCGTTCAGGCCACTTAATCATCTCGTGGTAATCAGAGAACTTTTGAAAAAAACCCAAGCAAGCTATGTCTGATTTATGATTATCTGGTTATAGTTATCAAAAATTGGCTTTCTCATGGATTACATTGTGTTCAGAATCCACAGAGGACATGAGATATATGCTCAATACTGTCATTACCAGATAGTTCTGCTTTGAGTTACTAGTGAAGTCAAGTTCTCACGCACGCACGCACGCACATGTAAAGTGTGTGTACATATTTCTGTCCTTCTGTCTTGGGAAAGTCACGGTTTGTGACTGTAGCTGCATCACATCATGGGAAAGCTCCAGTTGACTTGCTGTGGATGTGCAGAGGTTCATATTACTGTCAAAGTACAACATTAAAACCTTAAGAAGATCTATAAAAAAAAAACATATTCAGGAGCTTAGTATGTGAGAACAGATACTCTGCGTAATGGGAAAATTCCAAAAGCTTACCCCAGCTTTAAAGACATTTTAATCAAACAAAACCACAACATAAATCAATATTATAGATTACACAGACTATATAAATATCAATCAATGACTTGTAAAAGCTTTTCTAATTATTAATGAGTGTGGGAGATTGCAGCATGCGTAACCAAAAAAAAAAAGGAGAAGAGAGAAACCTGTGCTCCTCTAATTTTTGTTTGCCCTTGTCCGTTGTAAATGATCCGTAGTGGATCTTAAAGCTCCACTGATTTTATTACAGAGGCTACCAATTATATTCAGAGGACTGGCTGAGAGCCAAATCACACGGTGGAGCTAAATTTGAGAAAGGACTCAACACAGTGGATGAAGTCACTTGACAGTGGAGGTGATGATAGATTGTCTGACTGTTGGTGGTAGATAATGGTTTTAGGTAGCAGCACAACTCAAAATGTAACTTGAAGGCAAAAATATTGAATAAATCCTGACGTTAATGAGGCTGTATATAGTTTATAGTTTATGTTATTTGTTGTACCCTGTATTGGGAAAATAACAATTGTACTTGTACTTGAAGACGCACAGTGGACATCAAAGGTCAGGGTTTGCATACAAGTGACTACTATTACACTCGACCTTGTGAAACTGCTGTTACAAGTTTTCCAGCAGAGCACTGAGGGTGCTCAATCAGATGAGAGCAGATGTTTAGACACTGTAGGATTTATGAAAATGAGCAGATGTCTGAAAGGGGCTGAAGAGTAATTCTAGGATGTAGAGTTGTGAACAAAAGTTTACATACACTTGTAAATACCATGCATATCATGGCAGTCTTGAGTTTCCAATGGCTCCAATAACTCCTAATTTTCAATTATGGAAACACTGAAACACAAAAGTTTTTGTCAGAAAAAAATCCTGCATTTTGGTTCTTTCATAGATTTATTATAGGCCTTCTGGAAATATGACAAAATCTGCTGGGTCAAACATATACATACAGCGACTTGAATCAGTTTATGTGATGTAGACAGTTGTGTTGACCACATTTCCATTTCAAAGCAACTACAGATCCATAAATCAACTGTGTGAACAATTGTTTCTAAGTATAAAGTGCATGGCACAGCTGTATCACTGCCACCTTCTAGAAGGAAACATAAGCTATCATCTGCTGCTAAGAGACAACTGGTCATAAAGGTTAAGAGTCAACCAAGAATCATCAAAGAGCAGCTCTGCAATGAAATAAAAGCAGCTGGAACACAGCCAGGCGTGTTTTACATCCCCATGGGCTGAGAGGCTGCCATGCAAGAAGGAAGCCCCCATGTCCAGAGGTGGCCCCTTAAGCTGCTGAGTACAGAAAAAGCCTTCTGGAGGGAAATTCTCTGAAACAAAAACTGAGCTATGTGGCCACAGTAACCAGAAATATATTTGCAGGAGAGATGGTGAAGCCTTTAACTCAAGAATAACGTACATACAGTCAAACATGGTGGTGGTAGTATTATGCTCTACAGCTGTTTTGCTGTCATTAGAACTGGTGCTTTACATTGAGTAAATAGGATAATGAAGTAGGACATTCTGCAGGAAAGTCTAAAATCATCAGCCAGAAGGTTGGGTCTTGCACACATTTGAGATGTTCCAGCAAGACAGTGACCCTAAACACATATTCAGAGTGGCTAAGAAATTGCTAAATTAACCTAGAATTAAGGTTTAGCCTCCCCAAAGTCCTGACCTAAACATGTTCATGTCTGAAAGCCAAAAGAGTAGCTGAACTGTACCAATTCTTACAAGAGGAATGGTTAAAGACACAATCAGAAGCATGTAGACAGCTACCGAAAGCACCTAAGGTGAAAATGGCCAAGGGACATTTACCCAAATATTAGCATTGCTCTATGCATATTTTTGACCCAACAGATTTTGTAACATTTCCAGAGGACCTATAATCAATTTATGAAAGAACGAAAATGCAATTTTTTTTTCTGTAACAAAGAGCCACGTGTTTCAATGATTCCATCATAGAAAATGTAGTTATGGGAGTTAGTATGAACGTCAGACAGTAAACGTTTGTTCACAACTGTAGGTAAATCCCGATGCAGTTATACAACAAGGGTAAACTATACCAGAATTTGCCATTAAGAGTCTTATTTTTGCTGATGTCTAGTGTTTTCACTGATCTTGCTCCCGTTCTCCATCTATAGTATCTGTACTATATAGTACTGAACCCTCACAGACTTAAATGATTTCACAGCTTCTGCATGTGAATTCATTAAATCCTAAAATAGTATAAAAAAGGACCAGTGGGGTTCACGTGCTTCGAAACACTACATTGCCATTCAGTAAAAACTGAATCGGGTGTCCTGATAGCTGACCTGGCTGAGTGGTGGTCCATGTGCCAGGGTGAGAGTCCCTGCTATGGCCTTGATTCCAGCCCACAGCCACCTGCTGCATGTTCCTCTTTCTCCAC
>NW_007578310.1:39531-59630 GCF_000690725.1 Stegastes partitus
CAGGACGGTACCGCCCCGGCAAAGACAAACCAGATCCCAAGACATGGAAGGCAAATTTCCGCTGTGCCTTAAACTCTCTGCCCGACATCTGTGAGCTGCGGGAGCACAGCAGGAAGAAAGGCAACAATGCCTACAGAGTGTACAGGATGCTGCCCAACCCACAAACACACAGACGCAGGAGAGGTAAGAAACACACCTACAACGCAGTAATCGCTTCAACTGTCTCCAGTGTGACAGCACTGTCCTGCTTTCTCCTCCTCTCTCAGGGCTGCGATTTTTCAGCAGACCCCGGGAAAGACAGACCAGCTTAGGAACATGTGCATACGATGACGCGTACAGCACACACACTTGGCAACACGCAACAACAAGATCCATTTCAGACACACCACAGAAGGAAGAGACTGCTGCAGAAGACACATTAAGCAGCCCTCAGCCACACGGTGAGGAAGGTTGTTGTCTAAGTGCTTTGTTGCTGCTCAGGATGTTGATGATTAGAGATTCTACCTCTGTAGCAACAGAGGGATGACACTTATTTTGTCTTGCAGGGATGTGGGAGGCCAAAACCGAAGACCAGGAACAGAATGACGCTGTCTTTAAGGTACCATATCTTTAACCTACTGCCTCAGTTATACAGGTCATCCTAAGAGCTTCATTAAAAGACAACTGGAATTCTCTTTTTGGTTCTTAAAAATGTTTCAGTTTTCATCCAAGAGGTTTCTTCAGTTCTAACTGGTAGTCCCAAGTACAGTCGTCCTCAAATGTTTTCATACCCTTCCATTAAAGAAAAGGCAAAATTCACAATCGTCACTCAAATAACTCGAAACTGAAACAAGTAGTAATAAATAAAAAATTTGCCAAATTATAATTTAGTGAAATAAGGCATTGCTTTTGAATTGTGGTTGAAAAGAATAATTTAAAAAAACAAAAAACTGTCCTGGACAAATTAGAGCACTAATTAGAGTTGATGAGCAGTGGGCCAAAATCCAAATAGCTGTCAACAGGTGCAGAAGTCTGATTGAGAGTTACAGAAAACACTTGATGACAGTGATTGGCTCAAAGGGCTGTTCAACAATGTGCTTCCGTAATTATGCTTGTTTGCTGTTTTTTTGTTTTTTTGTTTGTTTGTTTGTTTGTTTTTTATTTCCGTTGAACCACAATTCAAAAACAATGTCATGACTTTCATTAAATTAAATGTGAGGACCCCTGTCACTCTCAACTCACGTGACCAGTGGCTCATTAATGACCCAGGACTCATGTGCCTCGAGCTGTGAATGGTTGTGAACCTGCCAGTTGTGGGAGGATTTAAGATGTTAATGGTGATGACACTTCATGAGAAAAGAATTCAAGGCTGCTTTAGAAAGACCTGACGGAGAACACAGATGGAGTGAAGAAAGGTATGTATGTCAAACTGGAACAGCTGTCACTAAACAGAGGAGGGGTTCTGCAACACCAGCTATCATGTACTTATAATGCAGTCTTAAGATCCCCCCCAGAGAGTTTTTCCAACATGAACATCTTAAATCGTGCCCATCGAGCAGCATGTGACTCTTCGGTTGTTACTCGGCCATTCACCGTCCACAGACCAGTTGCCTTCTACTAAAGCTCTTAGGATGACTGACTGACTAAATGTTGGTTTTCTGACCAAAGATTTCACTTGTCACAGAGATGCTCTTAGTGGCAAAATAACTGATCTCCTTGAAACAACATTGTAGCAGCTCCATGGTGCTCTAGATGTGTGTTTCACTGACTCAATCTGTTTTGTCTCACGCAGCTGATGGACCACTTAAGCAACGCAGACCTGTGGAACCAGACAGCGGAGCAGAGAGGATGGAGAACTCACACTTTGTGGGACCACTGGCACTGTACGAAATAAAGTGAAACACAACACATTCTCTACAACATGTATTTTCTTTTCATGTAAGGATTTGCCACTAAAATGACTAAAATCACAAGATTAACGTAACTTTTAAATTTATTTTGTCTTTAATAGCTGCACATTGTGTTTCACTTTCATTTTGACATAGATGACGTGTTTCCAGCTCAAACAAGAAAAATCTTGCTCAGATCTCATCATGAAAGCTAAAGACGTAGCTTCTTATTTAGTTATGGCAAGTTTATGCTGCTCTGACGTGGACAACTCAAAACCGCAGTGCAGCATTTACACGATGAAAAACAATTCATCCAGTTTTTAAGACAAAAAAACTAAAAAAATGTCCCTTTACTATGTTTCTCATTCAATTTTTTAAATGCAGGCATGAAAAGGAAGCATACAGTTTATTCCAGTAGGTATTGTATTTCACTTATTAGTGCGATTTGTTTATTTGGTCATTTAAAATCTTCTACAGAGCAGATGTAGTGCTTAAGAAAGACAACATGTGGACTTTGTACTGAGTTGTAATGTGAGAAGGACGATAAAAAATAGTCGACAAAGCATTTGGCCTCATCTAATGACAGATAAATTAAAATAAAATGTTCATGTGTGCGTATGATCACATGCATTATTTGTAAAAGAGTATAAAATAGAATACAGCAACTCTTAGATAACACCTATGATCCCATCGGTTTCTGTCTATTTAAATGTTCTTTTGTACTCCTCAGGTGCAGGCGACGATAACCCGTATTCTCTGCACACCGAGAGCTACAGCGATCTGTTCTGTCCAAACTACGTCAAAGAACTCTCCGACTGGTCGGCACATCAGCAGACTCTGCTGCCGTAGCTGTGCATCAGCAACACTTCTCCTTCCCTTTGTGTTTACCACATATTTGTTTAAAGGCTGGTTTTCCTTGACGCTTTCTTTCTAAACCTCAGCTGTTTTCCTCCTACTGTCTTTCTGCTGACCACTGAAAGAAAGAAACAAGAGAAGGCGAGAGGACAGAGAATAATGCTCCGTCAGTCAGTCAGTCAGTCAGTCAGGCGGCCGGCCGGTCGTCCTCTCTGCTGAGCGTGCTGAGGTGAAGATCTTATTCCAAGCCAAGCTTTCCCTCTTGTCATCGCCACTTGCATTCGATATATTTCAGTGCCTCAAACAAGCTGAAATGACACCAAGCCCGCACCACAGTTTTCAGAGAAAACAGATCTCATTTCGCTTCAGTGCAGCATCAGTTATTACTCTCCTACTTCATTGAATATGACTGGAAGTTTATGTAATGTACAGTAAATGAAGTGCAGAACAAAGAGGCAGCACACGGACTGATTTGTAGGTTTGTGTTTGAACTTGCTTTGCCATCAGGAAGCTGAAATAAGCTGCATGATAGTATGTATATTTTTATATGATGTGTGTGTTTTTTTTGTTTTTACAGTTTTCACCATGAGATACTACAGTTTGGCATTTTTTTTCATTTTTTAGGCAGCAGATGTCAGTTTGTCTTGTATGGTCCTGTACAACCTATTTTATGTTTGTCTTGTATTTTGAACAGAAGTGTGTGAGTCTTTATATCCTGTGTATATAATGAAAATAAAAATAAGCTTATAATAAACGAGTTCCAGTGTGTGTTTTAAAGTCGCCAGTTTTCCTCTATTTTAGTTTTTTCTCACTCAGATTTACTGAATATGAATCGATCTTCTGTAAACTCATTGTTGCAATTAACAGCACAGTTTGGTAACATGGATTGTTGAGACGTCCAGTTCATATTTCTTGATGAAAAGCTTCAAATAAGACAAGGCCATTGGAGAACCAAAGGTAGCTGTGTGCATCCATCCATGGCTGCATGAAAAAGCAACTAATTTACAAAAGAAGTAATTAGGTTCCACTTCTGACACATTGCCGATCACGATCATTCAGGATTTTTTTCCGGCCACATTTCTTCCTTGAAGATGATGGGTCCCCACTATTCTTCCAGTTTTTAATAATGCGTTGGACTGTTCTTAACCCAATTTTAGTAGTTTTTGCAATCTCTTTAGATGTTTTCTCTGCTTGATGCATGCCAATGATTTGACCCTTCTCAAACAGACTAACATCTTTTCCACGACCACGGGATGTGTCTTTCGACATGGTTGTTTAGGAAATGAGAAGCAAGTCATTGCACCAGTTGGGGTTAAATAACTTGTTGCCAGCTGAAAGATAATCGCCCATGCAGTAATTATCCAATAGGAGGCTCGTACCTATTTGCTTAGTTAAATCCAGGTGGCGACTTTTTTTTTGGCCAGGCAGTGTATATATTTGTATTTGCACGGTACAGGCCGTTTTTTAAATTTTTATTTTTAATAAGATATTTTGACTTTACGTTGCAGGAGAGACAGACATTAAACCGCAAATGCTGTTTATTTACCAAAACAATGAAATGACAGTCATGTCTGGTATTTGATGTCGTCTGGCCTGATATGCTTGTTAGAGCATTCCTAAGTATTTATGTGTTGCTGTTTGTACGGAGCACATTTTTTAAAATGATGTTTGTGTGAGCCCTTTTTTCTTGGTTAAAACATCAGTATTAGTGTGAAGGAAGGTCTAATGTTGGCCCTGCTCCTCTCTTATTGTTACATTTCATATATCTAGTAATACACAAGTCATTTTTAGTTTACAAAAAAAACAAATTAGGTCTCACAGAGGCAGCAGTTTTGTGTAACAAGTCTTTTTTTCCTCTTTTCTCTCTCATTAATCATTTGGGACGCCTGAGAATTAGCTTGAGGGCCCTTAAGAGGAGTCCAGTGGAGTAAACAAGCTAAACAAGCTCCACCTGATCCAATATAAAATAATGTATGAGTCACAGGAGCCACTTCTCTGCAGTATTTTTTTTTACATTGTTGTATTAGATCATAAATCTGTGAACTGCTTTCACTTTCCTTTGTGTGATCCTCCCGAAGTTAAAAAACAAAACATGGAATACACAGTTGGTCAAACATCAACAGATAACATTTATTTGTTTATTCTGAAAAATGCAGAAAAAGACAGATGAACTTCCCTTTAAAGCGGGAACTACATATTAGGCAGATCCTGAGGAAAAAAAAAAAAACAAAACACTGTGCCAACTCTACTTTCCCTGTATTATCAGACAGAAAAGTACCCAAAAATATGTATGACTCTGAATAAACCATGGATCCATCACTTTTACACATTACAAATTTACAGTATCATCATAAAATATGTGCTATGACAGGAATCCCAAAATGAAACGATTTTGTTAAAGTCACATTCAACCAGTCCACTTGCACAGCCTGCTGGTCACATAATATACTGCAATCCCAGTATGACTGCATGTACTACAGCATTTAGCCCCGAGTCGGGGAAGGAAAAGAAAAAAAACAATCTAGTCTACATATATGTGGATCTGTCTTCACACAGGAATTACTACAGAGACATTTAAACAGGAACAGAGCAATGGGACAGTATTTTAACCTGACGAATCAAAAAAGGAAATGATAGGATAAGGGGGGTTTACCAGGAGGGTTAAGGCTGTAAATGACATTACAAATGTGATTTTATCAATAGGAGTATTTTATGATTCCTGGTACCAACACCCAAAAATTTCATTCACTTTGCACCATAGTATACTTTGACAATAGCACTCGTTTAACACCGATCTACATGCTGGAATTAATACATTCAACACATTTGGTTGTTGAAATAGTCAATCATAGGACGTACATGAGGGACAATCACGTGTGTTAAGAGGATCCAGGCCTGCTGGTTTTGCTCAACCACCTCTGACCTCTCCGATTCATATTTTCATTGGATCCTGATTTAGAATTTGGTGACACAACTGGAAGATGAAAAGGTCCATGACACTAAAAGGGCATTAGTTCTAGTCTGATCACTATCTGACAAACAGCATAATCAGGCAATAAGAGCTGCATCTATTTACTTTTCCTCCCTAAGAGAGAAAAAAAATCACATGTGCTTGAAGAAAAAAAGGGTAAAGCATTTGCACAAACAGGAAAAACTGCCAAACTGGAAATAACTTAATGTCCACAGAAGTACTTTTTTTTGGTGATTTGGACAAAATAATGTGAACATCACATGAAACCATCATTTTAAACGTAATCACAAACACTGCTACAAAGGTGGGCCAAATGAATTTAACAGCATCCGTCATGGCAGCTGAGTTTACAAAGAACTGCTCGGACCTGCAGGAGGACAAAATCATCTCCGCGCAAATGGTGGGTTAATCAAACAATAGTTGAAAATACAGTGTGTAACAATGTGTGCCGGGGGAATAGGAAAGAGCTGCATCCAGAAAGGATATGATGGATGTAGAGGAGGGGAATGAATTCTGGCAAATCTACTGAACCTAACCCACCTTCGTGGCACTGTTTGCATTGATGATTTGGACACAAGTTGAATTCTTGGCCTACTGTTGATACACAAGCTTTGAAAAGACAAAATGTAAAAATATGAATCTTCTAAAAACCACTAAACTAGTACTTGCAGCGTCAAGCAAATCGCTCTAGTAAATTAAAAAAACAACAACAAAAAAGCAACAAACATGACTTCAGAAGGCAGATCAGGAAGTTCATTGTTTATTAAAATTCTATATGGTTCAACTTAAATGAGTATAAAAAAAAAAAAAAAACAGTTGAAATCAATGCGAAATTCCTAAGCAAGTGTGAGTGTACAATGTGTGGTCCAGTGTACTCTACTCATTTCAAGTTTATTACAAACAGCAATCTTCAACCCTGAAAGCAACTCAGAGAATCGTGAGTATTTCTCAGAATAAAACAACGAACATTTTTGCCTTGCTACCGCTACCTGTCCTTTGATAAAACCTCTGAGAATAAAGAAGGAAACTGAAAGTTCCAAATCTCCAGTGTGGCCCAGCCACCATGAGGTCCGTTTACAAATCAGATAATAAATACAGGCATCCAAATGGGCTACAACAGCAAATATTTTGAAAATATTTTCCTCATGCATACACACAAGCATACGTCTGACTGAGATTATGAGCTTCCTATACCCTCTTATCTACTCTGAACAGTTACTCTTTACAGTGCAACAGTATGGCAGCAAATGGATAGCAGTGCTTTCATTAAAAAAAAAAAGAAAGAATGGAAAATAAAAATATATACAACATTATGGAAAAGCAGTAGTTTCATCTTTTGGTCCTGTGTCTATTACAGACAGAACTGCTTTTGTTTTTTTTGAAAATTCTTCCTCATATTGACAACAGTAGTTTCCACAAGACTGAAGAGCTGTGGGAGGAAAAGGTGAGACAAATGTTAAGATCTGGCATGCTGCTGTTAGAGAGGGCGTATGTCACACCCACATCACACACATCTGGCTTGGTTTGCGTTGTCAAATCTACTCTTTGAGGAGGACAGAGTGCTGACTATGGTCCTTTCTATTGTCTTTACTTCCCAAACATGCCTCATATCATTGGGCTTGATCCGTCACTTACGGAGTGACTGGGTCTGAAAAATGTGAAAGTGACCATGGCAACGTTGAGTGGGAGTTTAAAAACAAGGCGAGGTGCAACGTTAACAGTTAACCAGTTGCCTGAAGCTGGCATAAAGCCGCACCGCCGCCAAAATCAGGCCTGTGTCGGATCGAACAAAAGAGGCTAAATAAATAAATGAAAGTCACTCATTTACTCACAGCTGAGTCATGCTCACGAGGTACAGTGAAGTGGTTATCAAGAAAATAAAACTAATCAAGAGGAAATAGGGGGAATGATTCTGTCATGGGGGAGGGAAATCCCCCAACACATGACGACAGTACAATACAGTACCAATATAAGCTGTGCAGCGTTTGTCTAGCTTCCTCTCAAAGCCACAGAAGCCTGCTGCTGCTGCGCCTAAGCATGATGTGTGTGCCATCATTTGTTTTGACACGACATGGGTGGAGTTACTGGGAGGTGTTAACCACTGGTGTTCTCTCTCACCAAAGAGAGAGAGGCCAAAGTCTGGAATTTCAACAGGTCATGATTTCTTATTTAATCTGTTTACGTGACCTGCTTTATATTATGAAGAATGAGGAAGTAGGTTTATAGAAAATGACCAGATTAAATACTGCAGTTGGCTTGTGAGCTTTAAAAATATGCTACACTGCTCTGTTAAATGTCACAAAGGAACATTTTCTTTGCTTTACACACAAAACCTCCAGGTAACTAAACATTTCCCTCAAAAAGAAACTTGACATTCTATCAGTCACGAGTTGCCATTTGCATGAAACAAATCTGAGCAGGGCTTTGGGGTAGTGAAGATTCTGTGGCTACCTGAATGCTACTTTCACTACTGGGTGACGCAGCGTCTCTCACCTCGTTACAACTGAGAACCTTCAGAACCTCCATGCGCGTAGCCCCCTTTCGATTTCATCTGGGCCTGAACAAGGTCCACCTACAAGAAGGTGTAAATGTTACAGACTGACAACATATGTTTGCTCTACTTTGTAACCTGAACGTTCTGAAAAGTGAACAAAAACGTACCGATGCCAATCCCAGGCCCATGTCCCCTGAGCCTACATGTGTGGTGTGAACAAAGTTTGTTGGCTCCCCGATCATGGAGCGATCGATCCGTCGCCGCCGTTTCTGAAAACGAGTATCATAGAACAATTATGTAAACTTTAAGACCACACCTAAAATATCTTTGAAGATCAAATACTCAGTTCTACTGTGAAACATTATTGTAATGTGGATGTCACAAGAGGATGTAATGTGTGTTTTATCAGGCATAACAACAATGTGTTTAACTAGATTTTAAAATAGCGTATAGTCACCATAACCACGACTTAACTAAAATGGAAGCTGTATGTGTCAGCATTCTACGTAACACCAGACGACACAGCTCTGTTTATTAACCTGCTATCCACCTAAAAACACATTTCATACCAGCCTCCGCTCAAACAAGGCGGCTTCACTGAAAAAATAAAAAAAGCGTAACTGGTAAAGTAACCGTAAAATGACTCTTCCAAGTAAATTTCCCACTCACTGGTTGTGGCTGCTCTGCAATGCAGCAGCTGAAACAAACCCAGAACTCTGTCATTCTGAGGCAGATGTAGAAGCCGCAGCAGTTTCCTCTCTCAGCTCAGACGTTTTCTTTGCGTCTGTCTTCCTGTTCACTGCGACCAGAGTCACAAACACGCACCGGAAACTGACGACAGGCACAGGACACTGGGTTGTCTGGGGCGAACCTCTGGCACAAGAAGTGGTCTCCCAACACAGGGCAGCACACACCTGTTCACGTGGTGACAAAGCAGAAAAAAAAAATATCATCATCATATGTCGACTTTTAAAAAATCAAATTAGCTATAATTCCAGCCATAGAGTTGAAACAGCAGCTTGTGAGCACTTCACTGTAGCTTCCATAGCTAACAATTAAGTAGGTCTATATCACTACACTGAGGAACTTTTAATAAAAAAATAACATTTTCTAATCATCATACTTTTTGTAGTCGTTCAGTCAGTGTAAACGCATTTAATGATGTGAACAGAAGTGTTTCTAAAGCTTTTTTCGTTGGCAAATCTAAATGCAGTCACACACATCTATGGTATATTTTTCAGGTACTTCCTCGACAAAAAAAAAAAAATCTTGAAGGTTTTAGCATGAAAAACTGACATCAAATTTAAATGTGTTTGCACATATGCAAATATTTGTGCCTCTTCTAATCCTTTACAATCTTAAGTCATAGTAAAGAAAATAGGTCAGTGCACACGGTGCCTTTGAGTAAAGGATCTCGAGCAGTCACCCGTTGTATCCAATTGATCAGTATCACTTTAGCTTTTGTGGGTCATCTCTTGTGGTAAACAATACAGCTTAGGAATATAACTATGGACTCTCAGGGTCAATGATCAGCCTATGTTTCAGCTTTCAGCATGCTGTTATAAGCACTGCAGTCCTGATGAGGTATCCATTTTAATTAACACCCCCCCCCCCTCGAGTTGAAACCATTTAAAGGCTTATTGCAATAGTAGGACAACAGAAATAGCACATTGAGAGCATTGTCTGACAAAATGTCGGGAAATGCCTATGCTGCTACTGCTTCACATGTTGTGTTGCAACACAACACATCCTACACTGGAGGACAGAAGCATTCACTTAGGAGCATGTGATCTCCAGAGGTTGGCCCAAGATGACACTTGTCATATAGAAGATTTGTGTGTATGTGTTAGAATGCTCAGTGCCACAGTGCAGACACAAACACGTCGTAAGTACTTGTAGTTTTACACACAGAAATGTTTTAGGTTGACTGTATTTGCTGGACACGGGGATTAACTGACTTGTAGGGCTATCTCAAACTCGAAACTTAAATGTCCTTTAGCAGAAAATAGTCCTGGGCACAGTGCTGTAGCTCTGTGGCTTCACATGAAAATATAAAAGAATCCTCCTAAAAAAGAGACTTTAAACTACACATTTAACATGATAATTCAGAGAGGACTCTTTAAAAAATTACTAAAGTGCAAGTACAAGCTTATAAGGGTATAAAGATAAACATACATGACTCATGTCGAAACGTAGGAATATATTAAGAAATATCAGTCCGATCACATATTTCAAAGTGGCCTGTGTGTCAATACAGTGGCTTTGGTGTTTATAATTTAACTTGGCAGCATCAGAGAAACAGGATCAGGCTATTTTTCCAGCCATTATTGCTGTCAAACAGGAGGTGACAGGAGGATAAAATGATCTGCCAAACGCAAAGAGCCCGCTGACAAAGTAGATTTCCCAGTCACTGACTCTGCAGCTGACGGTACACATCGCTGACATTGAACTGCTACTGTGCGCTCAGTGCAGGTGAATCACGTTATCAGGTGGCAGAGGATGACTGCAGAGGTGCTTAATGTTGATCTAAATGACATCTGAAATCCTTATAGGATTAAGTCACTCTGCCTCTGATCTTGGATTACGCGGTATTTACAAACAAATGGACGTTATGTAACTTCGCCCCGCTGCGGCAAAGACTCTTCACACACCGAGTCCAAGTTGAGTCACAACTGGGCGCATTTCAACACAAGTACCGATGTTAACGCAGTGGTTCACGATTGATTTCAACTGAGTAGCTTTAGTAGATCGGGGTCGTTGCCTGCAGCGAATCAGAGGTAGCATTACCAGCTGCTAACACAGTTAGCTCACTAGCTAACGTTCACTAGCTCGCTAACAGCAGCAGGGCTGTGTTTTTTTCCATTGACAGCTAGCTAACCAAGCTAACTGAGCCCGTTTTCGAAAACTGAGGCTACAATATTCAACAAAAACGAAATATAAAACACATAAATAATCACATTGCTGTTGAAAACTACATATTACTTTTTTAATCTAAGATTTATAATCATTTAAAGTGAATAAGCTTACCAGGTGGTGGCCGGTTTCCCGGAGAAAAGCGTCCGACCGACTGAAAGCTAAAGAATGCAAAAAACCAGGAACTGCGCTCACTGCGTACGTCACACGACGTCCGCGTTCAAGCGTGACGACTTCCGTTTTGATCCACGTTTTTCTCGCAGGAGGTCTTCACTGCGAAAAACACGACTTTAGTTAATAAATATGAGGCCGTTAACGGAGGAAGAGACGAAAACGATGTTTGAGAAGCTGTCGAAATAGTAAGTAAGCGCGAAGGGAACTTTGTGAGCCCGTATACGTTCAAAGTAAACCCAAAATGATTAGCATACCTGTTAGCGTGTGCTGTGTGTGATGCCCATGCTTTCTCCCACAACAGCATCGGTGAAAACATAAAGCTTCTTGTGGACCGACCAGACGGTACCTACTGCTTCAGGCTACACAATGACCGCGTGTACTACATGAGGTAATCCTTGAAAAACCTACTCTGTACAATAGAAGTGTTTACACTAAGTTTAATATCACTTAAATGCATTACTGAATCACCTCTCAATAACTGCATTACTTTGAAGTGAACAGATAGAGCATTTCCTCATAATAACAATCATGAACGTTGACTTTAGACAGAAAATACAGACCTCAAAATAGAAACTTGATCCAGGAATAATGAATACACATGTGATCACTGACAACTTAGAAACTCTGTCATTATTGAATCAAAATTGACTACACATGTGATCCCCAATCAGCTGTAAACCACTGACATGGTCATAAAGTGACCTGTGAACACCAGAACTTAGTTGTGGACTTGTGTGCTGCTCTGTTTATCTGCATGTCTGCATCAAGGCTCCACATGGAAAAGAACAACTGAAGAATTTCAGTATGATGGAAAAGACACAGGAGAGTTGGTGACCAACTAAAAATCAGTTGAAACGCAAATGCAGGACTAATCAGGAGGTGTAGAACGAGTCATAGTACCACTAATCAGAGTTGCAGTAATTGTCCTTCTAAAATGACACCATGCACAGTGGCTACTTGCCAAATCTAGCTCTGAAAAACACACAGGCAAGTGCTTCAGACTTAGCACATTGATAGAAATTAGTTTTTTTGAAAGCTCAGATTTACTTTGTTTGGAACAGAACTGCAAGTTTAAGCTTTGCTGAAGAACATTAAAAGGAGCTTGATGAATAATCGAAGCGTATTCTACTTTAAAATAAGACCAACATAACTTTGTTTGGCTCAGATGGATCCAGCATGTTAGGCGTGAACCTAACCAGGATTGCGACAGTGAATACATAGTCCCAACAGTAAAGCATGGACGTGGGAGTTTGATGATGTGGAGCTACATGAGTGCCAAAGGTGTTGGGGAGATTACTTTTATAGACTGCAGTATGAACGCTTGTGGAAAAAATATACCAAAAGATGACCTCCAGTGTGCGGAAGTTTGGCCAAAGAGACATTTAAGCATGATAATGAGCTTCTAAAGCAGAAAAATGTGTAAACTACGAGCTGGCAAAGTATGTTCACTGACATGAATCTATTAAAACACTTTTGGAGCATTAGGGACAGAGTTAGAGACACAGCCCTCTGGGACAGAGCCGCTAAAATAATTTGTATCTGATGAATGACAGAACATGTGTTTGGAAATATGTGTCACACTGTTTTCCTTCATGCTGAGGCAGATTGGGTCTTAAATTAAAAATACAGTTGGACATGCTGAGTATTGAAAAAATAAAGATTTAAATGTCGGTACTTAAATGTGTACTTACCTTTTGTTGCATTAATTCTGTTCAACCTAGCAGTAATGCAGTTATTGTAAGGTGGTAAAGTCTTGAATCATTTGACAGCAAAGTGACACAGCACTCATTTCTGTTGTGTACTATGTCTGGGTAGCATTCAATACGTTAAGAAATTCATGCATCATTGTTTTATCTCCACAGTGAGAAAATCCTTAAGTTGGCCACAAACATTTCCCGGGACAAGCTCATGTCGGTGGGTACGTGTTTCGGGAAGTTCACAAAGACCAAGAAGTTCCGCCTGCACATCACAGCCCTGGATTTCCTGGCTCCTTATGCAAAGGTGACTACACCTACCTCTTTTTAATATCATTTGTATGTTTGCATCCCTGACTCTTTCTATAGGTCCTAATAAATGGAGGCTGGTGTCAGAGAGGAAGTTGAACCAATACAGGTGGTATTAGTGAAGTAGCAGGTGCTTTCCAGTAGAGCCTCAATTTGAATTGATGTCAGATGAGCGTTTGCCAGAAGATCTCAAAAGCTCGCAGGGAAAGCAGCGTACTCTGGAGTAAAGCACTGATTTATACTAACTGTAATGGCAGGCTGCCTTTATAGAGCATCAGCCAATCAGATACGACTATCAACCTGTGTACACTTGACTAGTATATGGCTGCTATGTGAACCACATAAAGCATGTCACTGGTGTTCTATTCACACCTTTGTTGACAGGCGCTGGCTGTCAGTCGAACAAAGCAGCGACTTGTTTCCGATACTGCAGTAGAAGGCATTACTTTGTATACTTCTGCCTTTCTCTCCAGGCCAAAATGTCTTCTTTGAAAAACAGTAACAGTAGCATACCTCTAATATGGATATTAAACTAAAGCAGGACTTGCATACCATCATATGTATATACTGAAATCTAACAGCCTGTTCACAAGTGGCACATTGTACGCCAGCGGAGCAGCTGAGGACCACCACCAACAGTCGTCATGTTTCTAAGCACGAGTTGCACACAAGGAGCTACAATTCTACAATTTCATTTAGCAGATGCGTTCATCCAAAGCGATCTGAGAGCAGATACAACACAAGCAAGGATCTAGTCAGGAGAAAACAATCTAGATAAGTGCCATAGATCAAGTGTGATAGGGTGTTGATGCCAATAGCAAGCTGTGTGGGAGGTAATAGGATTTTTTTGTTGTTGTTTTTTTGTTTGTTTTCAGGCAGTCAAGTGCAAAGGTGTTCAGTGAAGAGCTGGTCTTTAGTCTTTTCTTAAAGACTGAGAGGGAGTCAGCAGATTGAACAGAGTTTGGTAACTCGTTCCTCCACCGCGGAACCACAGAGGAGAAGAGTCTAGCTGTCGACCTCGGGCCTGTGGCGGTGGTTGTATCAGGGGGTTTTTGTTGGTCGAGCGTAGTGAGCGAGAGGGAGTGTAGATCTGAATGAGAGTGTTCAGGTAGGAGGGAGCTGATCTCGTTGTGGTTCTGTAAGCAAGTGTCAGGGTTTTGAATTTGATGCAGGCAGCAACTAGAAGCCAGTGAAGCGATCTGAACAGCGGGGTGACGTGTGCTGTTTTTGGCTGGTTGAAAACCAGACGTGCTGCTGCATCCTGGATCATCTGCAGAGCTTTGACCGTGGATGCAGGGAGGCCTGCCAGTAAGGAGCTGCAGTAGTCAATGCGTGCTATTATTAGAGGTTATACCAGGAGTTGTGCTGCATGTTCAGACAGGAAAGGTCTGATCTTCCTGATGTTGTAGCTGCTTTTGTATTTTGGCATTGCTGGTTGATTTTTTATTTTTCTATATCATTCACCAGCTACAACCAAAGCTACAGTCACTAATGTGAAACCCCTATTTGTTGCCCTTTATACCATTTGAACGTTTTTAGAAATGGAAGCTTGCTTAGCAGACGTACAGTTGCTGTAACTGAGTTGCACAGAAACTCTCATCAGTTGGGATTAACTAAGCAAGCTAAGCATAATTTTGCCAACCAATACCCAGCGAGGATAAAGAGCTCGTCCACGTTTCTCTGCCTAACCAGTTAACTCAGTCCTGCTGTATGAGTCAACTCCCTGATGGTTACACCTCCACACCGCTTCTCAAGTTCATTCATCTGGACATACTCCACATGTAGCTCTTAATTATGTGGATATTTTGAAACTGCTCTTCGTTTAATGGAATATTAAAGCAAGCTAAATGTCAATATAAAAGTAGTCTGTTCAGCTTTTTGGATGGAAAACACTGCAAGAACTTAAATTAACTTATATTGCTGCTCTTTGTATGCTTGTTTACCAATGATATCCTGGCATTGTGATATTAGTTCTATGTTTAGCTAAACAGTGAACATTAAATATCATGACAGTCTTACTTCAGTTTAATGTGAAGTCTCTGCCCTCTGGTTAGAATGATTTGTTGAGACTTACTGGCTAGTAGCTCATGCGTACAAGTGCCATTGTTCTTTTCCCTCTTATTGTTAAAACTTTTAATAATTCATGCTTGTAGGAATAACTTGAAACTGTCATATCTCCAGTTCAAGGTGTGGGTGAAACCTGGAGCAGAGCAGTCTTTCCTGTACGGGAACCACGTGCTAAAATCAGGCCTCGGGAGAATCACCGAGAACACCATGCAGTATCAGGGAGTTGTGGTTTACTCCATGGCTGACGTGCCTCTGGTAAGTCACGTTAACTGTGATGCTCCGTCACTGTGTTCTCAGTGTAACAAGGACTTAGATATTCTCTGTGGGGCCACTTATGCTGGGGGGAAAACAAGCATATTCTGCAAAGTGACGTTAGATATGCTACGGTGTGTTACTACTTCACAATGATGTATCATTCCTGAATTTATTGTATCCACACATACGAGGTGAGTCAGAAACGTTTCAGGACTGGTGTCACAAAAGATATATATTTCAAACCCAAACTACAAGTTTTCCCCTTCCAAGTAATCCCCCTGGAGTCTAACACACTCCCTCAGCCTTCTCTGCCACGCCACCATGCACTCCTGGAAGGATTCTTCCAGGATCCTCCGCAGCTCCGTCGTCACAGCCATCTTGATGTCGTCCACGTCTTCAAAATGGGTCCCCTTGATGACCCCCTTGAGCTTGGGGAAGAGCAAAAAAAGGTGATGGGGAGTAGGGAGGTAGCTCCAGCACGGCGATGTTCTTCTCAGCCAGGAACTGTGGGATGTTCAGGGCATTGTGAGCAGGTGCGTTGTCATGGTGAAGCAGCCATGACTTGTTCTGCCACAACTCTCGCCTCTTCTCGCGCACTGAACGAAGCAAACACCGCAGGATCTCTTTGTAGACGTGCTGGTTGATCGTCTGAAGGAGAAAGCTGGTAGTTTGAAATATATCTTTTGTGACACCAGTCCTGGAACTTTTCTGACACGCCTCGTATAGCCTGTGTGTATGTAGAAAAAGGAGAGTAATGTCAGGTTATTGTTAAAAAAAAACAAGACAAAAGAGATTTTGACCCTCGTCTTTGTTTCTCAGGGTTTTGGAGTGGCAGCCAAGACGACTCAGGAGTGTCGGCGAGTGGACCCCATGTCCATTGTAGTGTTCCACCAGGCAGATGTGGGAGAGTTCATCAGGAATGAAGACGCATTAACATAAAGATGCTGCAAACAACTGGACTGTCAAAATCTTTGTTCCCTGTTGCATACCCGTCAACATTCATCGAAATCCACAGCCAGCGCAGCTTGTTTTTTTAGCTGCTTACTTTCACCACTGAAGATTCTATAGTTCCATGGTTGGACTGTATTCCCCTGCACTCAAAGGACTGAAACACTCAACATAAATTACTGTTAATTTGCAACATACAGAGCCGCCTGATACTCTCCCTCATCCTTTGTTTCAAATGTTGTCTAAATGAAGGGGGTGTGTTTCTGTGTGCACGTCTCTTGTAAATGTCCTTTTTCAAATAAATCCGTGACATCTTTGTATTATTTTAGTCTTGGAGGGCTTTCAGTGAAGAAACATTCATAACATTTAAAAAACAAAGCAACAACTAATCTTAGAATTGTAAAACATGTCAATTTATTTAATTAGCTTGACATTTAACATGATTAAACGTGTAAAAAGGTACTCGGTAAGGAAAATAACTGGAAATAACATTCTTTTGAGGACGTCAGACCATGTTTAGCCTCTTCAATGTTCTCCATCGGTCCTTGAGGTTGACGTTCGTTCGATCATTGAAGGAATAATATGACCTTATCTGCTTCCAGTTGCCCTCTCCAAACGTTTTGACTCCGTCTTTTAAGTTCTGCGTCTCTTTCTCAGTCCACGTCTGCAACACAAAAGGAACAGAAGGTTACTTGGCTCTTTGTAACTGGGACACAGAAGCCCAACATTGAAGACAATGCTTTGTCGTTGATTGTGGTGCATGGCAGCGTAACGTGGCACTACACTTAGAAGTCTGCTTGTGTAGAGCTTTAATCGGACAGCTGGTTGGAAAGCCGCTACTTTTTGAACACAAGCAGTGTCACAATCTGTTATCTTTTAATGTTTGGTGAATTTAATCGATTTGTGAATTGATATTTTACTTTTTGAATGTTGCCTGCTCTTGTCATGCTTACCCTCCTTTGGCCTGAATGTGAAACGACGCTCTCATTCGATCCTGTGGGGAAAAACAAAATAAGGTGTGAAATGAATACGATTTTCACAACTAGATTCACACAGAATTAATTACAAATATGTGATCACTTACTACCACTGTTCTTTGCGGAGGTGAAATATGAATCCTCATCGGTCCATGTGTCCTTGCTTTCTTTTGCATTAGCGAACAGTTGTTTCCTGTGAACAAAAACAAGAGCGTTTTTTTTTAGCAGTTTGATGCTGATTGTTCAGTGTCACTGAAAAACAAAAAGGGCCAAGTTGAGTTTTGATGCGTTTTTGTAATGAAGACATAAATGATCTCATGATTTATTTTAGGAAGCATCACACTAAATCTCTTTTTAATACTTTAAAAAAAAAAGTAAATCACAATGTTTAACTTTTGCAAATTCAGACACTTCAAAATAAAAACGGAAATGCAAATGTATACGTCAACCTTGTGACTTGACAGAAACTTCAAAATGACAGTTAAAAAAGAAAACTGATTTTCTTTTAGACCCAAAATGGTTGAGATGATGATTTTCCCCCCCAGTTCTATTTATTGTTCTGGGGTTCATCCACAACAGAAGAGTAAATCCACGTTTAGCTAAAGCTGTTATCTTCACTAACCATTTTGAATGGGAAGGACGACTGCTTTGAGCTGAGTCCTTGTGAGGAGTAGAGCTTGTTTGAGGGCCAGTGTGACGACTGGGTGAGCTCTCCAGTGACGAGTCTGTGGTGCAGATGTCCTCCACATTACCTGGATCCCTGCGTATATAAAGTTTGTCAAATGTCAGTCCTTGAATCATCGAGTAAAATACTGAGATTGAATGAATGATGTGTGCACTTGCTTGCTCGGAGAATCTCCTGAAGAGTCGGAGGAGGCCGACAGCTGCAGCAGGTGTTCCTCGCTGTCTGATGATAACCGTTTTGGCCTCTTGCACTTTCTGCATGATGAGAGTTAAGTTAATCATTATCCAGGAAAGGAGAAATTTGTTTACTGACGGCTGATTGAAATGATGCTTTACTCTTCATCAGTTTAAACGAGTCAAGGTAATTGCAGAATGTGTATTTATAAAGGAAAAAAAAAAAGTGAATCATAACTGAAGTAAAGTGCTAAAGCAACAGTACTGATACTTGAAGCCACACAAAGCTACAGTGGGTGGAAACAAGGTAGTGCAGGGTGGTGAAGGCTCTCCATAGATTGGTTCTGGACAACAAAAATAAACTTTTAAGTCTAACAATATTTATTTTTCATCACATCTTTTTATATTGTATGAGTAATATGTCTGTTCTGGTTACAACAAACAATAAGTTTATGTTATCAGTCTAGTAAGCCTAGAGCGATGAATCTTTAGTAGTAATTTGTGTCAGGCTTGTGTAAGGTGATGCTGAACATTTGGATTTACCTTTTGGATGAACTGTTTGACTGGTTGTGGAGTTCCCTGCCATCACTTTCCATGTCGGCCACAGAGTCAGAGGAGTCCTCCGTACTGTCTATTGACAGCTCAGATGTATTAGCTGAAACTCTGCATGACAAAACAAGCACTTTTAATTCTTTATGCCCACCGAGCAAACCAGGACAACAATCAACCGGCTCCTTATGAAACTTCATGTGTAGCCTAATAAAGAGTGATTGCGAACATCAGCAAGAAAATCTGTCTTACCTGCGGTACTTTCTGTTGGATCGTCTGGGGCACTTTCGCATGGGCATGTCAACTTCGCGGTCTGTAATTGGGCACTGCAGGTCTTTTTTATTGGCTCTAGTCAGTGTCTTTGGTGGCTTTTCTGTTCTGACGTCGGGCCCTTGTTCCAGAGAAGCTGTTGTGCACTGGGAGCTTACCTGACTGTCTGGTTCGACCACCAGCCGTGGCACAGTATAAAGCTGGCCGCTCCACAGACCAGAGGGTGTCTTTGAGATGGAACATGCCTGAGTATGAGAAGCAGCATCTGTTTGTGGTGGTAGGTCTGCTGGGGAAGCTTCCAAGGGGCTGCCTGAGTCTCTCTGAAACAGCCCTTCCGGCTCTGAGTCCAGGTTGGTGCCCCTCTTAGGGTCAGGGCGTAGCAAGCCAAGATCCTCTCTTTCCCGCGCCTCTCTCTCCACTTCTTCCTCCAACTGAGCAAATGTGTTTTCGGAAGCTGCAGCCAAGGCTTTGAAGGCCACTTCTAGCCTGGCCCTCTGGATAACTGAATATTTACTGGAAGATAAGCTACGGACAAGAAAAAAGAAGCTGAACAGGGTATTTAGATCTAGAGATACACAACATGGTGCAAACTGTCCTTTAGCCAGTGGTATGATACTGCTCAGTCATGAGAGGGGTAGATAGAGAGTGTACCATACAGTTTAACAAAGATCAAGCTGGCAATGTTGTATTCTAACACTAATGACTGACTTATCTGAAATCAACTGAGAAAGGAGAAGGGAGCCTACCGTTGTGCAAACTGGACAGCGTTTCCTTGTACATGAGAGGATGGGCCGGGTTTTGCTTGCTCATCAGTTCCAGCTGCTTTGTCGTCTTGGTCCACAGTTCTTTCATCAATAAGCTGTTCTGCAGCCTGGTGCGCATACACACAACCAAAAA
>NW_007578310.1:60207-71390 GCF_000690725.1 Stegastes partitus
TGCATACCTTGTGGAGAAAGGGAACAGTGAACTGACAGAGCTTCTGGCAAAAAGCCAGCATCTCCTCCCGGAACCGTTGGAAGTTCATTTGCTCGATGACTTCATGGATTTTACGCTTCTGACGGATGAGATCCATGAATATAGCTTTCTGCAGAGAACACAACTGTTCAGTAACGTTAGGTACAAAAGCATGAAGTCAAACATGCTTAAATTTGTTAACAAGCTGAAGAATGCATCATTTTAACACATTCTCCAAAATGTAATAAAATGGCTTAATGCAATATGACAAATTATATCTGACATTGTGAAACATATTAATATGTGACAGTAAATGAAAACTAGCAAACTTTGTGGTTTAATGACTATATAAGAGAGAATTTAATCCATCTAATAATAGTGGGATTTTATTTACATTATGGTAATTGGAATTGCACACGCCATTAAAGACAACTACCAACAAACAAGTTCAGAAATGTCTCGTGGGTTCGGGTTGTTTTTGCATCACTTGTTGTGAAGATGTCATTAAAAGCATCAACAGGTGCTGCATCTGCTATTTGGAAGTAGCACTTTATATACTTGTACAGGAAAGTCTTCACATTTGACTGCATAGTTTCAGAAGGATTGACTTAACTGAATAAATGTATAACATTACTTTCTACAAAGATGTGTAGAATTACATTGTTACCCCTGATATACAATCCATCAATGCTGAGTTGCAGTGATGGAATAAAGCCAGAGCAGCTCATCTCTGTGTATCAAAGATACATATTTAGAACAACTTGTAGATGGTGGTAGTAACAAGCTGAGGGGCAGTTCGGGTGCAATATTGAAAAAGGAGGATTACCTCCACATGCTTTAGGAAAACTTAAAATCAGCAGCCAGAAGGTTGGGTCTTAGACGCAGTTAAGTGTTTCAATAAGACAATGAACCCAAACACACATCAAAAATGGTAAAGAAATGGCTAAATCAGTCTAGAGCTAGGATTTGAGTATGGAATTCCCAAAGTCCTGACCTGAACCCCATTGAGACCTTATGGTCTGTACTGAAAAAACAAAACTATGTCAGAAAGCTACCCAATTTACTTGAACTGCACCGATTTCATCCAGAGGAGTAGTCAAAGATACAACCATCAATGTGAATGTAGCTACTAAGAGAAAGCAAATGAATGTTGATTTTAATGACTGAAATTATGAAGTTGATGCAGTGAACACAACATACACACGGTAATCTCACCTTGCCAGACACTTTTCTGGGAAAGTGCTTGTTGAGCATCTCTTGTGCTTTGTCAAATTTGTTGTTCTTAATGAAAATCCCCACAATCTAAAGACAGGAGTAAATAATTAGTTGAGTCAAATCTGATTCACACACGAGCACTCATCATGTATGTGTGTCTGTGTGTGTCTGTGTGTGTGTGTGTGTGTGTGTGTGTGTGCGTCACAATTTAAACAGCAGCTCTGATTTAACCAAGACACGTCTTTATGTAAGTCAACGTACTGGAAGAAATGTGTGTATGAAAAAAAAACAACAAAAAAAAGTTTACCATCTCTGTAATTGATGCCTTCACATTGTCAAAATCCTGTGGCGGGATGCTGCATTCCTGGTTCATTTTTTTCAGCAATACTAAGGCTGATTCCAGAGGAGTTACTGACGGATCGGATTCGAATGACAGGTCTGTTATTAGAGACAAAGCAATATTCATTGTAATGTTGAGTCACACTGTGCTAATAGGATTAGATGTATGTTCAACCACTGATATAGCGAAAACTGGAAATTGGGTTTTTGGTGTTTCTGTTATTTGTAATGTACGAGGTGTGCCAGAAAAGTTCCAAGACTGGTGTCACAATAGAAGTATTTCAAACCCAAACTCGAAACTACGAGTTTTCCCCTTCAGACAATCAACCAGCACGTCTACAAAGAGATCCTGCGGTGTTTGCTTTGTTCAGTGCGCCAGAAGAGGCGAGAGTTGTGGCAGGACAAGTCGTGGCTGCTTCACCATAACAACGTGCCTGCTCACAATGCCTTGACCATTCCACAGATCCTGGCTGAGAAGACCATCACGGTGCTGGAGCAACCTCCCTACTCACCCCACCTGGCTCTGTGTGATTGTTTCCTCTTCCCCAAGCTCAAGGGGGTCATCAAGGGGACCCGTTTTGAAGACGTGGACGACATCAAGATGGCTGTGACGACAGAGCTGTGGAGGATCGTGGAAGAATCCTTCCAGGAGTGCATGGCGGCGTGGCACAGAAGGCTGGGGAAGTGTGTTAGACTCCAGGGGGATTACTTGGAAGGGGAAGACTTGTAGTTTGTAGTCTGGATTTGAAATATATCTTTTGTGACACCAGTCCTGAAACTTTTCTGACACACCTTGTATGTGAAATAGAGCAAAACACTACAGTTTCATTAAAATTGTTCACATATTATCACACATTATATATTCACGCTGGATTGAGAATGTGTCAAACTGTGACATTACCAAGAAAATCAGACTGTCCTTCATGCAAATAGTTACACTCCCATTTTAACAGGGCATTTTATTTACTGGTAGGCCCATAAATATCACACTCCTGCATCTCTGCAGAGAGCTAATCTTAGCATATTCTAACATTTGTAAACCAAATAAATTGTACACAAAGATGCAGCTAAATTTAGAAAACTGTCATAAAGGCACTGAGATGTGAATGGAGGCGTTAATGTTGAGCTCACCAAGTTTTTCACCCTCATTTATTCGAGAGAGAAGCTCCAAGACTCGAATCTTTGTTGGCATGACATCAGTGAGCTCCACAGGACGTTCCAAGACACCTGCGATGAAATAACGAAGAAGCTTGTCATTTTCCCCAAGCACATATATCCATACAGTAGGTAGCCTAAATAATTCTCGATCATAGCTGCCTCTACACTCTGTGATCATCACTTCTATACATTTGATCAAATGTGACCGGGAGGGAAACTGATTTTAAGCTCTGATGAATGATATTGCACGAAGGCTCCACTCCAGTATTTATTTGTTAGAAAATAATGGAGGCAACTTATTATTAGTAATAAAAATGAAGATTTTTTAAGATTCAGTAATGACAAGACTACAGAATGCATATTTTAAAAAATGTAAAAGAAATCTCCCCCTGTTGCAGAATACCTGTGTGAAAACTGTTATACCCTATAACACTTCATGTTTTTCCTCTTTAGTGTGACATGACATAAACAAACATGATAAAAATCCGGTTAATGGAGTCCATATATCGACCAGACTTCCAGTTAAACGCAACCTCTGTGGTCCTCAAGTGGTTTGTACTGTAATCAGACACTTGCTTAAGATGTACAGCCTACTTAGTAACACTTATAAGTAAACAAACTATTCATACTTAAATTGGATGCCTGAAAACTTTTATTTTGAAGCCTGCAATGCTCAACAGCCCGACATTGTTGTGGCAGATACAGAGCACTTTTAGACATGTGGTAAATTCACCAGTATAAACTATACTACGTAATATATACACAACATACTAGCTAGACGGAGTGTAACCTAGCTTAGCAGGCAAGAAGCGAAAAACTAGTGAAGAGGGTTGATGCTTACTTTTAAGTACGTCTCTAACGCCGCAGAAACCCTCGTAATCCTCCTTTTTAAACATGTCCATCGCCCGAAACACATAATAGTCGACCAGCCACCGGTTGACGATAGACTCGACATCACTTTTGTCGTTGTTTACAGCATCTTTCGCCGCCATGTTTAACGGAAGCTACTGAAGGAGTGAAGCGGGGAAAAGTTTAAGGCTGAAAGGGAACAAGGGGCTAATATTTCCTCCGTGTAACCTTTCAGGCAGCGATTCGTTCCAGTTGTGTAGCACCACGCAAAGAGTAACGGCTCAAAAACGTAGAACATACTTTAAAAAATACGTTGCGATGGCTTCAGCAAAGGACTAAGCATAGCTCGGAATTGCCAGTCCATAATAAGGTGACGACGTTTACGTAAGGATTTAGCGGAAGTGCTGCCTGACAGTCTGAATTTAGGGAATTATTAGCATCATAGGAAGCCGTCACACTAACGGACAACGTTGTGCTGCCACATACTGGACTGGAGGGAATATGACTTGTAAGGAGCATTTCCAATTTTATAACACTAATTTTAAACTTTTAGAGTTACCTTCATATTGCTCTAATAACACAAGGACTGCAATTAATCTTTATTTATATTGTTGATTGTTTTGTTAATTATTTTCTCGATTAACTGATTGGCTATTTGTTCCATAAAATGCCAAAAATTAAAAAAAATAAAAACGTTGATCAGTGGTTTCCAAAGCCTGACTAAACGAGGCGATTGAGGATTTTATCTTGGGCTAAAGTTGGGACTTTATTTCTGCAAAGAGTTACACATATTAATCGATTCATAATATAGCTGGTGATTAATTTAATCGTTGACTACTAATCAATTCACTGACATTGCAGCTCTGACGCTCACAGTTCGGGTTTTAATTTGAAAATTTCAGTGTTGAAATTGCTGCTACATTTACATTTTCATGTACATTTTGTGTTATTCCACGCCTATCTGGACAGTCAGTCTGTGACTGGGAAGTGATTCTGAAAGATGATGGGCTGAAGACTGAAAAACATCCAATACAAAGTTATGTCTTTTGTTACTGATTTGGTTAGAAGTGAAATTACTACCACATTTCCTGAGGGGAGCTCCAGTTTAGGTGGCAAAGTGTCCATTAATCGCAAAGTTAGAGGTTCAGTCCTCTGATGTCAAAGTGTTGTGAACCTCAGTCTGTCTAAAACATAAAGTAATACAGTTTAAAGTTGGTCTAAAGCAAGACAATGTACACCAAATATCAACCCAAGCTGTTACTGCTGTGGAACAACTCCAGCCACATTATCACATATGTTTTGGTTCTGCCCAGAATTAACAGATTTTTGGCAGGCTATATTTAAGTTTTTCTCTAACGTGTTAGGAATATCTACAAAACCCAATGTTTTTATAGCAATATTTGGCACAACACAGGATGTCTATCTTAATACTTGTGGTAAAGGCATCACAGCCTTTGCTACACTCTTAGCAAGGAAGCTTGTGATGCTGAAGTGGAAAGAAACATTACCTCCAACTGTCAACCTTTGGATCAGAGATCTCATGCATCAGCTAATGTTAGAGAAAATCTGTTATGCTACAAGAGGCTGTGCTTTTAAATTTTACACCACTTGGCATCTGGATCAGGTAGAAAAGACAGACGCTTCAGACATTTTAAACAGACAGACTGCGTAGATGGGACCTCCCATTCCTTTCACCTCCTCTCCCTTTTTTTTCTTTGTAAGAATTATCATTCCGATCATTATGATTGTTACTGTGTTTATGCATACACATGTATACACACGTGGACAAAATTGTTGGTACCCCTCGGTTAATGAAAGAAAAACTCACAATGGTCACAGAAATAACTTGAATCTGACAAAAGTAATAATCAATAAAAAATCTATGAAAATTAACCAATGAAAATCAGACATTGCTTTTGAACCGAGGTTTAACAGAATTATTTAAAAAAAATAAACTCATGAAACAGGCCTGGACAAAAACGATGGTACCCTTAACTTAATATTTTGTTGCACAACCTTTTGAGGCAATCACTGCAATCAAACAATTTCTGTAATCGTCAGTGAGACTTCTGCTGCTCTCAGCAGGTATTCTGGCCCACTCCTCATGAGCAGACTCCTCCAGTTGTCTCAGGCTTGAAGGGTGCCTTCTCCAGACGGCATGTTTCAGCTTCTTCCACAGATGTTTAATAGCATTTAGATCAGGGCTCATAGAAGGCCACTTCAGAATAGTCCAATGTTTTCCTCTTAGCCATTCTTGACTGTTTTTAGCTGTGTTTTGGGTCATTATCCTGTTGCAAGATCCCTGACCTGCAACTGAGACCAAGCTTTCTGACACTGGACAGCACATTTCTCTCTAGAATACCTTGAGGGGGGAATGGAATAGCAGGAATAGAGGGGATAGAGGGAAATAAAAAGTGTGAACCTAAAGTTGCTCCTGATGGCAAACAAGCACCTTGATTGGCAGCTCTGTTGTCATTGGTGTGTAAATAGGTGAATGAGAAACACATTGTAAAGCACTTTGAGTAACACTAAGGTAGAAAAGCACTACACAAGTGCAGATCTTTTACTATTCCACAGTAGTATAGCATTTTGTTGTATTTCAATTCCAAGCCTAGCCAAACTAACATTCACACCAAACCCATCTCCAAACCACCACCTACCTGTTCTTTTTTGCTTCTAGCAGATCTCCAGCATTTTATTCCAATATAAAAACCGACATTGTCGGTTATCCAGCATATTGAAAAGCAACTGTGCATGAGAGACAATAACAATTTCCATCTTTAATTTAATCAACTTTATTATGTAAAAGGATGACATTAACGATATGACATTATCAGATTATGACACATTAATTTAAAAAAAAAAAAAAACTTGAATAAAACATTCCATTTATATATTGTTAATAGTAACCTTTATACTTTGTTTATAAAGCTGAAGTACTTTTGTTCATGAAGAAACATTCTCTCGGGAGAGTAGGAAATGAAATCTTTCTCAACTGTCCATGGTCATGTTAAATGGTAAATCTGTGATCAAACATCCATCCTGTTAAGAATCATCAATATACATCACAAAATGCTCTTTATCCTAGATTCTCTGCATAAATCCTCTTTACCTGCCAACTAGTGTGAGGGAAAAAGGTTTAACAAAATAGTGTTGGTGTACACAACTTTGCACATCGTTCCACAGTTTAACATCTCTCCACAGTGATTGTAGCTTTGTACGTCATACAGCAGAATGTAGAGACACGAAGAATAATCCATCAAAAAAATACCATTCAGTGATTCTATTGCTGAACATGAATGTAAAACTACACACCCTGTAACAGAAGCTTATTTTAATACATTAAAATCACAGCATCTGAGTTTGGTCATGAAACCGGACTGTCCTATCGTTCAACACTGGTATGCATCAAACACTTGTGTCCAAACCCAATAAGAGACATTTATAGCCAGTCAGCACAGCGGTATTTGTCAACCTGTATTAGATCTGATGTTTATCTACCTAATATAAATACAAGTTAAAGTTTAGCACTGTATTAGTCCTGTTACTCTCGCGCTGTTTATTTGCTTGTATTCGGATGACATTTTTTTTGCACTCTTGGCAGTTCACTAGCTTTGGATGTAATTTTGCCTCTAATACCTGCGACTATTTTAATAACAGCTGTTGCCTGATTGGGAACACACTTGTGCACCTGTACAACTAAAGAGCCGGATTTTCACGCCGTTTTCTGGCTAATCTTCTACAAACCGTCTTCCATTTCTACATGTGCAAATAATTTCAAAGGACGTGTGTTTGGTTGAACTTTACTCATCTTCACTGGGCATGTTAAAATAATGGGTGAATGTGCTGAATATGGAGAAAGTATGACAACATTTTAATAGGAAAGTCATGTTCTCCTGACATTTAATAACCAGAAAACTGTTGCTGAAGTTAGGCAGTCCAGCAAAAATAAAATAAGAAATGAGACCCTTAATAAATTCCCCTGATATCAGTTAGCTTTCAGTACCTTGACCCTTAGTCCCAAAATAGACACATTTTACATTCTAATGACAGCATATTTCCTAAAACATTATCACCATAGAGCATCAGGTGTCATCATTTAGTGTAAACAGTGGAGATAGAGTTCCTTCTGACAACCACAGATGAGAACAAACAGCAGTATACTGTTCAACAAGCAAGAAAAAGAGACTTTGAAAGTCTAGATTTGATAATACTTTGACAATACCGGCCTGTAAGTCAGGACTTGACTTTAAATCCTGAACCACAGATTCAAAAAGCCACATTCATCCAGTGCTAACAGGCTCATTAACTATGCAGAAAAAAAATAAAAAAAGGAGACAAGTGGTCACAAAATGGACACTTTCATAAATATGGCAAAAAAAAAAAAAATTACAATATCTTTCAAGCTGATAAATTCACTTGACTGAATGATTTCAAAGGCATGGATAAGTGTTCTAGTAACACCCGGGAAAGTGTCTGCTACTATCCTGCACCTCGATGTTTACAGGCCTCTCTGGAGTGGAAAGTAGGAAAAGGCCTGGCAAGCATCTGCTGAGCTCCCCGAGACTTTGTTCAGTATTAAAGCTTGTATAATGAGCCTGGTACCTCAGCCTTTTGTTTTTTTTTTTTTTAAGCAAAGCATTTCCTTTGTAAATCTACAGGCTGACTTCACAATGGAGCTTGGCTCTGCAGATCCCAATGAGCTCACAATGAGCCAAAAGGAGGTTGTGCGAGTGTTTCAAGTCCTCCTTTTCAAAACGCTGTGCACCACATGGTTGGCCGAGGAGCATGCAAAGTGACCACGTCTCAGACTTGGCTCTGTCTGGAGAGTTTGTAAGGGTGTTTTTCTGGGGTTTAAATGCTATTATGTCTAATCCAACTGTTCTTACATACTACTACACACAGAAGTAGGCTCCAGTTCTCCACATAGAGGAAAAAACTGAGTAAAACAATTCTGTTAACACTCCGTCTCCAACCCATATCACATCAGTGGTCTGGCAGTCACCAACTGTTCTAGAGATGTTGAGCAGCATGTAGGAGTGGCGGAATGGCAAATTTATAAACACATACAATTACTACAAAACTGTCTATTTTATTTATTTTTTTGTCCAAATGGAGACTCAGAGTAACAGCACTCATCTCCAGTGAGTCATACGGTCAGCTGTTGAGGAGTGGTCACGGTGATGGAGCTTCAGCAGTTATTTTGAAAAAGAAAAAAAAAAGGGAAAATTAATTTCTACTGGCCTGAGTAACCTAAAGAATCAATCATTTCAGCCACGGAAGGAGAAACCATGACAAAGGAGAAGAATGGATTGGAAATGCCACTCAGTCTTCTTGAATAAGAATGAGGCTTGTGTTCACAGTAGCCTGTTCATTAATTTGAAGATGATGAAAGCCTATTTTTCCAGGCTGAGATGCTGACTGATTGAGCTGTTATACATGCAAATTGAGACGGCACAGTTCAATCTCTGATGTTCACTGTGCTCCATATCCAGGCTCTTTTCAAGTGTCATGTGTGCATGTCCTTTACTGTGATTCCCTTGTCTGGGTCCAATAAAAGCGCTTTCAAGCATTTCCCAATCTCGATTCCACTTGTCTGGGTCCAGTGATGATGAAAGATATGTTGCTGATCCTCCCTCAAAAAAAAAACTCAAAGACAATTCTTGAATGTCATGTCTGCAGCAAAGAAAAGAAACTGCTCTAATTGTGTATTAAAGGTGCATGAGTTGACTTTGAACAGCACCTTATATGGTCAGGAGTAAAAGAGTCATTTGAGTTACATACTGCATGCTTTATGTAAAAACACACAAAACAAACCGAAAAGCTGCTCATGTCAAAAAAAAAAAATATTCCAGTTGTTCAGCATACTTGTGCAGACCAACGCCAAAGGTGTTGGGTCTACATCAGCATGTGAAAGTGACAATACAAACTTTCAGTGGCGGTTGTGATGCACTGGGGTCCCACTGCAGCAGCATGTCTCCGTGTCACCCACTCAAGAAGGGCAGCCTCAGGGAAAAGAGGTCCATCTCAGCCGCAGCCAAAGAGGGCATACAAGAAATCTTGCTTTCGGCACGGTCAAGTCTTGGTGAGTTGCATCAGTCTGCCCTGCTTCTCAGACAGAAAACTCAGACCCGGCACGGCGACCGTGGGTCAACAGCATCAAACGCCGCAGACGCAGGCCCGTGAACGGATTGCACCACAGCAGAGAAGGTGGACCTCCAAATACAGCTTTCATTCCGTCCCATCTCATGCGACGTTCCCATGTTGGCTTCTCATTTTTAAGACGTTCAATCTCCTGCAAGACATTCAAACCCATTTGTAAATAAGGGATTTATCACTCAAATATAAGTTTGCTTTGGCTCATTGCTAAGAAGCATAATTAGATAAACCTCATTACATTAAACTGATTATTTATTCTATATACTTGCACAGTCAAAAGCATTTATTAAGACAGAAGTCCCACTGCTATCATCTTTTTCTAACAGTGACTCCCCATGCCACACACACACACACACTCAGAGGAACAAAGCCCGTGTAACGCAGTGGATACTGACCGTCTCATCGTTGCAGATGGAGTGGATCTGCGTACCAAACATTACAGCTGTGAAAGTGAGGAAGAGGATGGCTTCGAGACAGAGGAAAATCAGCAGCAGCACAGACACCCCTGGAGAGAATTCGCTGCACTCTGGAAGGGAGGAAGACATTCACAGCTTTTAGTTCGCAGCGAGCAAATGACTGAAACCTCAAATAAAACAATCAACTTCACTAAAAAATGCATTTTGAAGAGGACAGATCCCAAAGGTTTATATTTCTTCCCTTTGAGGGTTAAAAAGACATAATAGGCCACTGGGTAAAATCCTGAAAAGTGGGCCAATAAAGACCTTCTGAAAGACCTTCTGAAATGTTATCTGTTCAAGTCCTATGAAGTTGTGGGAGCTAATAATCAAGCGTGTGAATTCCCTTGTATTCCTCTGATGCAATAGCTCTTTGTACTGCAGTGATTCTCAATGAAAGGGCCATGACCTGCTAGAATGTATTTCCTTGCTAGGTCAGAGCATCCTCCTGTAGAGCGCAGCTGAGGCTGGATTTTTAAGAATGAAATATTATCTTCATTTTTCTGGTTCTTCCTACAAAGAGACCGACACTGAAGTAGGAGAAGATCAATGACTATATGAGGATTGTGCTGCACCACTCCAACGACCTGACAACAAGATAAAAATCTCCTCTCGCTCTTTCCGCTCTGTTTGTTTCTCTTCATCTATCTAAGCAGTTTCGACCACTTGTATAAACAGCTGTATAATTCTCAATCTGCACTTGTTTGACATCGCACATGTGTACTTTTGACTCAAACTCATAATATAATCAATGTTGCAAGACAGAGAGGTCTTACCGCTCCACTGGACTTTAATACAGGTGAAGAAGTGCATACCGCTGAGGCCCAGTGCATGGGCGGAAATCAAGGCTATGTACATCTGTGAGGGGAAGAGGAGGAAGGGAGAAATATATCAAGAGGTAGTTACAGAAAGCAAAAGACAAGATATTTCACTGTCATTCTATCAGGTTAGATTAAATACCAAGTGGTAATACATCCTTCTAAATGAAAA
>NW_007578310.1:71465-76520 GCF_000690725.1 Stegastes partitus
CCATTTGACTTGCCATTAATAATAATAATAATAATAATAATAATAATAATAATAATAATAATAATAATAAAAACTATATTAAGTTTTGCATCTGTGTTTCCATAGATAACTTCTCTCCATCTATGGTCATCTGAGAGGAGAGCAAACTAAACATTTAAATCAAAGTGACCTTGTCCTGTTCAATCATACTGTATATGACAGCTTTATGTTGCTGTCTTCAAAAAAGTTCCAGTCAGCATATGAAGCCATAAAAAAGTGCTGGTATTGTCAGCAGAGGCACAAATGCTCAAGAGAGCACATTTAATGTAAGCTGGTTCTTGTTGTGCAGTACATCACTACTGAGTTGTGAACCTCAGCAGGTTATATCACAATGAAATACAAACATGGAATTGCTTTTTTTTGAATACTGTACTCTAGTATATTATTTATATTTGGATGAAGTCACGTAATTAAAACCATTTCAAATATAAAATAATTTCTATGTAAAGGTACGTGGGAAACGTATGAGTCATGGCATCATTTTTTTATTATCATGACCGCTAAGCTTCAGTATGTCAAATGCTCATTTCTACTCACTACCACACCCTCTTATTAATTCTAACAGATAGATGACTCCCCGAGAGCTTCTGTGTACTTACAGTGAAAAGAACAAAGAATCTCTGATTCTTTTCTCCCACACAGTTATTGACCCAGGGACAGTGATGATCCATCTTCCGGATGCATCGTTTACAAATACTGCAGGCAGGAGAAAGATATGAATGCATTACAAACCTACTGCTAACACAAATCCCATCAACCACACGGCTCCTGTTTTCACAAAGTATAAGTACAAATGTTTATTTTGAATGCTAGATGGCAAAGAGAATTTCACAATTTAATGCTTTTCTTTAACTGACACTGCTGCCTATATACCTCACACCTATTGTCTTTTGTATTCTGCACATAACTACAGTGATTGTTTGTTAGGCTCTGAGTACTAGCAAAACTTTGGGATCTACACTCAATACTAAGCTTGAACACATGCTGTGAGACTTCACAGCCTGAGGCTGCTGCTGCTCTGCTAACATGCTGCTCACGCTATGCCTGTTGTACAGACATGATGTAAGACCGACCTGCAGTGGTGTGCTCTCTCAGGCTTGATGCTGCAGCACTTTGGGCACTTGTAGATGACCTCACCAGGCTTCAGCTGCAAGCTCTCCATATACTCCTTAGTAGCATTGCCCTTAGGAACTGCACCCTGAAGAGTAGGGCAGAAAGAAAAAGATGAATACTATCAGTTACAAAAGGTCAAAACAAATGCAATCTGCTTCAGACTTAGAAAGGTCAAGCTGTGTGTTGTTGTTCATACAGCGACTTTATTATTATTTTTTAAAAAAATTTCTAGGGTATTTGAAAATGTCCGCTTGTTCATGTTTTAATAACTGTCTTTTCATTGGACTGACTGTGCAGGAAACACCAACTGTTCTGATTATTTCTTCAGTTTGACACTACAGCAATGTATTTGGTCTGAATAACTTACAAAATGACTGATCCTCAGTCAGGTGTAACTCCTACTTCAACTGGAATGCACAAATAAACATGAGATCTTTAACGAATAGTTTAAACTCCACTTTGATACATGACTACATAAGCCACTGAATACTATTTTGGACTTTTAAATCGATATGCTTGGAAATATAATCTATCATATATGATATCATATGCTATATGATATCATATATCATATCATATCATATATGATATCATATATCATATAATATATATCATATAATATATATCATATCACAGCATATCATATATCATATCTAAAAAGCTGCTGTCAGTGGAAGAGCCACATTTAAAATTTTCCACTAAATAAATTGAATAAAGTTTTGCAGCATTTTAACAGGCACAGAATTAATCCGTGAATACCTTCCAAGATCACTCTCAGTTGCTCAGCTGGAATATAATGTGAACACTTACTTCCAGGCTTTGCTCTTTGGTTTATAATCTAAATGAAACATTTTGTTAAAAAGCCTCAATTCTGTAAAGACACTCCACTTAGTAGGGTGCTCTGCACACTTTTACACACAGCGTCTACTTGCACACTAGCCCTGAGCTCAGTGTCCCAGATTACATCAGTAGGTGACACCAAGTGTCAGACCACGGCAGTGCTTTTTGCTTGTGCTAGAACATGGAATGTCAAAATGTCTACTACAGTAAGAGTCCTCTGTTCAGAGGGCGAGTACTAACTTACACCAAACACCGACATCTTTCTTTAAATCTAGCTAAAGCATTAATCCTGTATTGTTTTTAAGGAAACCTAAATGTATGTGAGTTTGTTGTACTGGTGTAATTGTCTTGTAAACACAAAACCTGCGGCTTACTCACTGACATTATACATGTTTTCTACAACCTCCATCTTACCCTCAACCTCGCCCACTATTTGTTCGACATCCTTACCGGGTCAGTCAACATGGTGCGCAGGTGTGAGGCTAATGCAAGAACAGCCAGCGAGTTGAAGGTGGCCCCGTTCAGCAGTGAGTACCAGAAGTTCTTGGCGGGCAGAAGCATGACAAAGTTCACCACAAATTCCGCATACAGCACCAGGAACCAGGTCATGGTTGCACACACCATGCCACAGCTGTCCTGAATGAACCACAGTGTGCGGTTCCCTGCTGTATGGGCCGCGTGGGGGCCCCCAACCATCACACCGGCTGCCAGGCTCCCTGTCTCGACATCTGCACCTGCCGACAGCAGCGGGTGGTGCTGCTCCATATCTCGTAGTCGGTGGTTTGAAGACTGCATCCTGCCCTAGGGGAAAGGAAAGATTTAGAGCAAAATTGAATCTAGGGCTACTCCCTTTGTTTCTCTCATTTAAAGATACATGCAAAAGTAAGTTCCCTAATTACACACACTTTTTTCCCACAGCTACTGACATATTGTTTGCTACAGGCAACACACAAATGAGATAAGACAGATATGAAGGTTTGCAAAATTACTTGCACAGAGGAGCTTGGAGAGAAGTTGCTAGTTTTTAAATCAAGTGTACATAGTCTTTGCAATGTATACAGTACGAAGATGCAGTTAAATCACGACACTGACATTTTATGGAAGAGTCACAGAAGTAATTTGGAGTCATTTCAGTGAGAGCCTATATTTAAAGCTAAGGACTAGAGCGCAAAAAGTGATCAAAGAGGTCACAAAAATCATCTGTACCGTTTTTTCATACTGTATAGCAATCTGGCCAGTAGCTATTCTGGCATTTTGCTCAAAACACATTGGACAAACAACAAGGTTAACACCCATACGTTGCCCCGTCGCTACTGAGACAAAGTAAGATCAATGTGACTCATCCTTGGACTGAAGTCCTCCAGCTCAGGGCCCTTTGAGCCATGCAGCTGTTGTTACAAGAAGCATGAGTCACTGGAGCTTTCGTCTTCTGTATTCATGTCAAGGTCGCAAGAGAACATTTAGGACCAGCTGGAGAGAGGCTATGTCCACCGCTTCGAGATAAATCAATGGCTATCCTGGTCCCTTTAGGAAACTGATCCTGCCGCTGAGCTACATGTGCATGAGAAACAAAGGCTAATAATAATCTGTAGACCCAGTTACCTGCCGCTGACAAGGCTTCACTGGAATTTCCGGAGACAAAGCAAACCGCTAAAACAAGGCTCTTTGGGGTCTATAAAAAAACTTGGGAAAATTCACACCGCAATTTAAAATTAGCCTGAGGTCAGTTCGAAAACATTCATTTATCGATGCCCAAACACTGATGCTGCATGCAACACAAGTGAAAGTCTGTCTCACTTCTTGGCTTCATATTACACACAAAACATCTTCCTTTCAAAGACTCACCGAGGCCACACGTTCCTTCAATGCAGTGAAACATGAATTAGGTTTACAGTTAATTTATTCCAGCGCTTTCAGTGTGAAAATGTGCAACTGCTCATTAAGCAGATAAATAAAGAGCATTTCCTTTATTATTGAGAACTTTCTATATAATCCAGTACAAAATGCAGATAAAGATTCATTGTATCTGATTAAAAAAGCATTAACATCAAAGTTTTAAAGCTTTTCTTTCATAAAATATGGGTGGCTGCTGATAATACCAGTGTAGTAGACCGTGTATTTACCTGTGTAAGTTTGTACTACAGCTCAGAAAGGGTATCACTACATAGAGTCAGTCAGACTCCCTGTTAACTTTAAAGTCTGTCATCAGCTCATACAAGACAGGCATTATAAACCTGCTCAGTATACGTGAATGGCTGTCACAACACTGTGTTTGACAACCAATTACAAGTATACAAACGCTTCCTTCCTGAAGGGAAATCAATGACAGCGCTGAAAAAAAATAACCTTACACAGAAGAGTTCTGTTTAAGATGCTGTTACAACCCTACCAACCACGCATTGTTGCAATAACGGTGTCATTACTAAGCTGCAAAACTGCCCTGACTTGTACAATGGAGGTGCTTATTGTATTTTTAATGGGGTGCACTGGTAAACTAATGCAGTGCTTTGAAGCAAGTGACTGCTTCCTTTCACTCACCATTCAAATCAAATGAGACATTTCGAGTGAAATGGGTGCAGAGCTGAGCTGTCTATGTTCACAGTGGGTGTTATTGGAAATTGCTTGTAAAATAGAAAATAGAAAATGAGAGACAGCAAGAAGATTTTGGCCTGTAGATCTGAATCCCCAAAACAGCAGATATGTTTACTGACAGCCAGAAAACAGGGATGATTTTTCTGTTTGGAGGTCCAATTGTGGAGCCCACAGTGGTTTCATGGTACCGTGTTTAAAGCAGTAGACCTGTTCTGTAAAAAAACAGACAAGCATGCTTGTCTTGTAGTCAGTGTGGATGCATCTGATGAAAATCAAGGTGTATTTGTTCTGTGTTGGATATGCAAACAACTTGCTTTAGAACCAGATTTTGATCAAACATTACATCTCATCTCTCATCACTTAAATGTAGTTGGTTGTTTTGTTGCAGCTGGTGACACATTTCTGTAAGATCTCAGAAAATATTATTGATTGTGACTTTTAAATGGCTTAAAGTGTGATATGCTGCACAAA
>NW_007578310.1:76688-84268 GCF_000690725.1 Stegastes partitus
AGACAGACTGGTTGATGTGTTGGAGTGACGACTTTCTAAAGTTCACAGTGTGGGTGGGGATGACGACTGGGAAAAACATGATAAGCCTTGGTAGATGTTTTGTGATCACTGTGCTTTTTTACAATTGTGTTTCATATAAAAATTGTAAGCGCTGCACTGGTGTGAAAGCAGAGCAGAGATCTAACTGATTTTCTCTGGGCTGCCTTTTGTCCATGACATTTATATTATGTTTTTCCTCCAAAGCGTACACGACAACCCGAAGCCACAGGGTTACTCCTGACTACGAATGGGCCTTTGCAGGGGTGACTACACACAACAGCAATCATGATCAGTGTAGGTACAGTAAAGGCAATGAGTCCGTGTTGCCGTATTCGATAGAAACATATGCATTTTCCTGGTATTTCTGACCATTTGATAATTAAAAATGTCTATTCTGCTTGAGTAATTGAAACTCTAATTACCAAAACTGGTTAGATTTTCTCTTTTTTAATTCTCAGTTCTTATCATGTTGGTGCTGGGGATTTTTCTTTGGCCTTAGCCAAAATTTCGGGGGCCTGTGGACACCTTTGGTCCACCTAAACAGGTGTTTTCACTTATGTTGCCTCTTTAGCTCACTAATACATACCGCTATATAACATACAAGACATATCGCAGTTCCACAAAATGTAGAACTTAGAAGATGTCCATCTAAGTCCACATAAATACAAGACAAGGAGGTATCTCCAGCTAACCGGGATTAGAGCGATAATTAATGAATTGCTATTGGTGTTAGAAAGTCGGACATTTTTTAAAAAAGATTTGTTTGTTTGTTCATAAATACACTATTGACAACATCCAAACACTGGCAACACAGGAAGCCATTTCTCAGAGTCTGAACCACTGAATGAAAAGAGTAAACAGTCGCCATAGTTTCAATTATGATATGACAGCGTGTGTCACTGACTGACGCCCTGCCTTGAAAAAAAAAGACTTCTTAAATAAATTTTTCAGTAAAAGGATGACGGCTGGACAAAAGGCTGGAGCAAAGCACTGTCTCTGCTGACAGTCCTATTTCACACATCAGAATAACTGAGGCCACTGTTTAGAACATCACCCTGTGAAAAACTGACAACCAATTTCAGGTTGAAAAGAGTCAGCTCAAGAACTGATGATGACTGATTGAACCAGCTCATATAGCTGCTTTGCTGTAATTAATCACACCGCAATGACAGAAAAAAAATGAAAACATGCTCAGATTTAGCCAGATAATAAATATTGATTAAAAAAAACTGTGCAATTAGTAACAGTCGAGGGAAGCTGAGTGAAGAAAAATGACACACACACACAAGCACACACACACACACACACACACACAATGGCACAGGCAGTCTTCACATTTGCCAGGATGAAGTTATACTTCAGTTTGATATTCACAAAGCAGATGTTATCAGGACAGCAGACCAGAAGGTGAAGGGAAATGCTGGAAAATGTGAGCAATGTCAGCAGGCGTTTTTGCACAACTTATGTTCAAGTACAAAACTGCCCTCCCTTATTATGCCCATGCTGTGACTAAGAAATTTGACAGTTAAATAAAAATGTCAAAAAATCTCATCGTGCTCCGAAGGAAAAAGCAATCCGACAATTCAACACAAGTCTGCGATGCTATTTGGAGAAGCTTTTAGGAGTACCTGCTGACTCTGTTTAATCTGTTTGATTTTTAATAAGTGCATTTAATTACATTAGCACTATTACTTACCACACAACACCCACAGATAATACCATGCTGTTTATATGTTAAACAAAGAAAATAAAAAAAAATCAACATTGTCCTTAAGAGGGCACAAAATGCTCTTGCCAGTTTAAGGAGTATTGATTTTTCTGTGGTCAATAATGGGGAGGTCCATTAAAGCCACACCAGCTGCTTGTCCAGCTGTCTGCCCTTCCCAGTCAGAGGGCAAAGCACAAAAGCCACCAATGCCTTTCTCTCCCCCTTCTCCTTATCGTACCTTATCTCTGCTCCCTAACACACACACAAACACACAACCAGCAGTCACCTCGCTGCGTTCAGATCGCTTTGTTGCAAAGTCATCATAAACGAAGTCACTAAGAAAATTAGATGAAACAACGGGACCAAAAAATGCACAAGAACTGGGTGTCAATTTACTAAGTGATTTTAGGTTTTGTTGCCAAATTCACCAAATAGCTTAATGGCCAACCTGATGTCACGCTTCCTAAAAACGAAAAAGAGCCAAAAGATGCCCCAACTCCCTTTGCCTCCTATCATAACGAGTGCGTGTATAAATCAACCATCAGCATTCAGTGTTTCAGGTTTTTTCTTTAAACAATGAGAATACAGGGAAATGAATTATCGAGTACATGCTGTCTGTTAACAGACTGTCTGCTACTCAGAGTCTCCCGAGAGGCCTTTTCACTAGCCAGAGCCAAACGAGGAATGCAACTCTTCCAGCTTTTGCATAAGAGATAAACAGATGACACAGGGCTAGCCGCTTTCTCTGTTTGCCCTTGTTACATACTCTGCTGTGAAAACGCTGTGAAAAGAAAAAGGCATTCACGTTGAGGTGAAACCTACCTAATACGCTTCAACTTCACAACAGCATGCTGCGGTGTGTATCTCCTGGACCAGCATTCAGGATGAACTACACATGTAGACGGGCATGTACGCTGACACCTAAAGGGGACACAGATGCAACAATATGACATTAACAATACACACTTAGCAGTTCATTTAGTACAATTAATTTAAAAATAATTCAGCCTAAAGCGCTGCAGATTGTGTTTTCATGAAAGTGTACTGATTGCTGATACCATTTCCATCAATAAATCATATAGAACTAAGATTAGAAATGCTTCTCAGTTTAAAAGCATCACAAACCACAGCCTCAAAAGCATCACACCTTTAAAATGGTTTTGCAAATCTGAACATTGCATCGTTCTCAAGATCTGGATGTATTGTGAGAGCTGTTGTGGTAGATTGTGTATCATTAGTTGAGGTGTACCAAATAAACCAGCTACGGTTACCACACATCACCACAGTTTATATAATACTTGCTTCCTCTCTCAATGAATAGGACTATGTGCCATGTAGGATTTTGTAAGCGTTCCGTTTCTACTTCCAGGAAACACACCCATCATTCTTGTTACTCATAGCAATGTGGTGACACTGCAAGCATTTCTTGTTCCCTAACAATCAATAGTATAATTGATCTTTCTCGTTAACCTGACATTGAGGTGGTAAATCAGTTCTGTCTACTCGATGTAGACCAAGTCTTTGTCAAAAACCACAAAACTACAGTGACAATGCCGACATTACTAAGAAACAAACACTATCGACCACCTCCGGGTTGTTCTGAAAAACTAAGCATTTTGGCCGATTCCCATCCATTCATTAATTCAACCTTCATTTCTACTCGAGAAAACACACTCAGACACTTGCCTGCAGAAAATAAGCATGTCGGTATGTGTCAGATCATTACACTGAATTGAATCACATCAACAGTTAGCGAGCTGTGACTGAGATTGGAGTCCTTCTTCACATCGTGTAAGCCTACAATTCACCACCTTCTCATTTATCATCCGCCATCAGTGTACCTGGTCACACTACTAAAGCGATCATTGACCATCAACAAGCTATAAGCACAGATCTGGGTCGATCCCCTCTGCTGCAATGATAACTGTAAAGGTCGTGACTGAAACTGAACCCTTCAGCGCACACACACACACACACACACGCACGCACACACCGGGCACAGCAACTCGCTAGCTTGACACTTCACATGCGACCGGACTGGCTGGTAAATCTCGCTTGCTAACTAGCCTCGGAACGCAGCTAACACAACTAGCATGCTAGCACTGTATGGCGAGCGACGAGTACGAAAACTGAGCCTTTGTGCGTGACAGCTAAATTACATACCTTAATATTCCAAATTTCGTTTGCTGGAAACTCCCTCTCGATACATTTTGACAGCTCGTTCGTGTTTAACTCTAGCCCCATAGCAGCCGTATCCGCAGCAACATCGCTTTAACAACGGGCTGACAGTGACCAGTAACGACACAGCTTCCGGGGTTCGCCTCGGGTGTGTCCGTCACCTTTCGTGAAAATCCGGCGAATAATATTTGGTAGAACAGTGCCGCCACATGGTTAGTGACAAAACTGCATCCACACAACTGCGACAATATCAATCATCCACGCGTGGGTGCTGTTGGTTAAATAGAGTGAAGAACAATCGTTGGTACACTTGATTTAAAAAAAAAAGAAAAAAGAAAAAGAAGGTCATCTACAGTGTGTTAAATAGCAGCTCTGAAATGTTTCTGAGCATGCGTGCATGTATGTATGTATGACGTCAAATGCAATGTACGGTTGTATCTTGCCTATATTTTCCCTTTGTGGGACGAATAAGATAATAATAGTAAGATAATAATCCTTTATTTCTCCCCATGCCAGGGGAATTTACATTGTTACAGCGGCAAAATTGAAAAAAAGAACAGAAGAACACAGCAGCACCAAACATATACATAATAATAATAATAGTAACAATAACAATAATAATGTGTACAATATATACACAGGATGAAAAATGAAAATGAATTAATGCAGGATATTCTATTCTATTCTAATGTACATATGTGAGCATGGATGTATGTTTTACAGTTTGAAGCCAACAGTTGTACTTCTTACAAAAGAGATAAATATAAATACAATATAGTAATATGATACCATAGGTTTGTACCCTTGAATTAATAAATAGTTGCCTTTTGTGAATTACTCATCTCAGCTGAATTGCATGGAGGGAGCATACCAGTGTTTTTGAATGTACTTTATATTTCTTTCAAATTTGTGTCGCACAATTTAAGGTCACAGGTCGTATTATGCTTGCAATTTCAATTAACCATCAGCTGTCATTCCTTTCTGTAAGGTATGAACTCCAATGGCTAAACTCCTGAAACTGTGTAAACCTTAACATTTTGCATCAAATAAGTGATCATTTTTGTCACACTTAAGGTTGGATGGATACTTCTCCAAATCCATCCATCCATTATTTATACACCGCTTAATCCTCAGCATGTTTTGGACTGTGTGGGAGGAAGCCGGAGAACCCATGCAAAGGGAGAACATGCAAACTCCACACAGAAAGATCCCAAATGTCCTCACCGGGATGCAAACCGGCGACCTTCTTGCTGCGAGGCAACGGTACTAACCACCTTTCCACCCTACAGCCCCTCCATAAACTCTCTCTATATATTTGTGTTTGTGACCAGTTGAAGAAATACTCAGTGAAACATTTAGCTTGACCTGAACACAGTCTTTTGCGGTCAGCTGGGGTCGGATACCCACTTGTAGCAGGACGTCCCCAGCAGGGAGCAGCAGGACCTTCCTGGCAGCAGTCTCAGCTGTCACGTGTCTCCCAAGAGTGGATTATGAAGCCAAGACAAAGTAGCTTGGCCATTTTCTGCCCCACGTCTGCATCTGCGCAGTGAAAGTTCAAGGCTTCTGCCCTCTCCTGTTCTGGTTCACAGCCAATATCAGCTGTCTCTTTTAGAGAGAGGGAGAGAAAAAATACCCATCAATCCTCTAAAGCAGCTTAAAGGCTGAATCTGGGGACTGAAGCCCTTTCCATTTCCAGAACTACTTCTCTCTCCATTATGACTAGATGAGCATCTGACTGACTGCCAAAGGAGTAACCACAGTGGCTACAACTGTGTGCTCCTAAAGGCTTTCTCTATCCGATATACGCACCTCAAAATATCTCCTTCCCTGTCTGATATCAGACAGCATTGTCAACTCGTTACAGTGGATTGGACAGACTCAAAGGTCTGGACTCCGGCAATCTCTTACTTGGATGTACCAGAAAATGCATTAGAGACTGTGAATAGCAACTGAGACAAGCAGAGTTATTTGATTTTAACTCTTGATGTAATCAGGAGTCTCGTATCCGATTAAATAATGAATGCTAAGTGCTCATGTAACAAATAAAATCTCCTGCTGTGGGCCCAGGGTTCCCGTGTGCATTATTATTTTGGCGCAGTCCCCTCCACTAGCCTTTGTTGACATGCTGGCTTTTGGAGTGAAATGAAGTGAAGCAAAGCGGAGTGGAGAGCAGAGTGGTTTGGAGCGAGTGTGTGATGTCACTGTGGCTGGTCCCCTTGTCTGTGTGTGTGTGTGTGGTGTGTGTGTGTCTGTGTGTGTGTGTGCATGTGTGTGTGGTGTGTGTGTGTGTGTGTGCTGCTGCAGGAATAAAAAGGGAAAAGAGGATGCAGGGCTTGGCTTACATCAGAGGGGATGAGGGGTGAGAGAAAAAAAATAGAAAGTGACAGAAAGAAAAACCCAAGCAAAAGAAGAGTTGAAAGACGAGTTCATGGCAGGATCTTCAGACCAACATTAGTGTCACTGGCACAGGCATGGAGACTGCCACATTTTTATTTGGCCTGAAAACAAAGCCTCATCTGGGCAGTCTGACTTGTTGCATGTCTCCCAGATACATTAGAACGACAAATTAAGACTGCATGGATGTTTAAAGAGTGAGTTGGCATAACCCTGCATATTAACACCTCAGCAAACCGTTCTATTTTGGTGTGATGTATCATAATCTACCTTTGTAGCTGTGCAGCACTAACAGATGGAGTGAGGATATACACACAGAAAAAATCAGTTCGGTGTTTATTTATTTATACTATGCATACTATTTAATGTGTATTTGTACATTCAAATATGGTAACATACATATGTAATGTTTAGGAGCAATACACAGTTAAGACACTGTTGTATGATAAGTTGTGGAAGTGAATAGTGTTGCACAATTCATGGCACATATTCACTTGAAACAGCAATTTTTCTTGTTCATAAGTTTACGCTTATTCACTTCTTGCATCAAGTTAGACGAGAAGATCAACACCCCTCTTATGTCTATCCAAGAGACGTAAAGTTATCACCTGCAACCTGCTGCTGCTAGCTAAACATACCAAGTTTAAAAGTAGGAAAATGTGTTACCTTTGGACAGAGCCAGGTTAGTTGTTTATCTGTGTAGTAAAGATAACATGTAAGGTTTGTATTTACACTATACAACAGAACTGATTAGACACCTCTGCAATATCATTCAAATGATTCAAATTGAATACACTGGTGATTGCTGACACACAAGTTAGAAAATCTGTGATTGTTGAAGCAAACCATCAGAACTTTCTCAGCTTTTAACCTATGGGCTGTGTCTATCTTCACGTCTGGAACATGGCTCCATGTGCAGAAAGAGTTGCCAGAAGAACCGAAAAATCCTGATTGTAAGACTTCCGAAAGATGAGAAAGGATACAGGAGCATCGGTGAGCAACTAAAAATCAGTGGAAACACAGACGCAACAGTAATCACAAGGTAAAGAACAAGTCCTAGTGCTACTATTCAGAGTCACAGTAGCCATCCTCTAAAACAATGCCGGGGGCAGTGCACTACTTGTAAAACCGAGCTCTAAATAACACACGGGCAAGTGCTTCAGACTTGGTATAGTGGTTATCAATGGAGTTCCTGTGACAGCTCAGACTGTGCAACCTCTATGGACAGCATCCAGAAAACACCCTGGTCTCCAGTTAGGTA